>NW_013677225.1:1656-13531 GCF_000517525.1 Limulus polyphemus | reverse complement strand
TACCACTTACTTCATTAATTAGATGTAATCTCTCTTCTTGTTTAATTTCTCGTTCTTCTTGTTTCTTTTCTTTTTCCTCCAACAACTGATGTAATTTCTCTTCTTGTTTAATTTCTCTCTCTTCATGTTTCTTTTCTTTTTCCTCTAACAACTGCTGTAATTTCTCTTCTTGTTTAATTTCTCGTTCTTCTTGTTTCTTTTCTTTTTCCTCCAACAACTGCTGTAATCTCTCTTCTTGTTTAATTTCTCGTTCTTCTTGTTTCTTTTCTTTTTCCTCTAACAACTGCTGTAATCTCTCTTCTTGTTTAATTTCTCGTTCTACTTGTTTCTTTTCTTGTTTATTTTGTTGTTCGAGCTGCCACTGTTGTTTATCACTGTTATTATATTTTTTTATTATAAAAATTATTTTGTATTGTTAGATAAGCATATGTATCTAGGACTAAGCTAAATTTCCTATTGTTGCGTCAACGAAGTCACATGACTAGTGTCACGCCACGTTTCTAGAACTATCCTGTACCTTGGCGAATGCTCTAGCATTTACTAGATATAGGGGAGTCTGGTATATAAAAGAGGGTGACAACATGATGGAACAATAATGTGTGTGTAGACAGTGAGTAATTGATCTGCAGTCAGAGAGTATTATTGAGCACGTTCGTTGTTATAGCGTTGTTATAGTGTATCATAAAGTTATATTCGGAAAGAATAAACCAGTTTTATTAAGTAAGGACTTGTGTCGCTAAAGTTTCGTCGGAACGAAGTTACGGAAAGTTAATTAACAAACGGAGACGTAACACTATTCTGGCCAAGCCTCGTGAGGTATTAGCGGGATTACGGCCGAAATTATCGTTGACAGCACGGGTACCCAACTGATGAAGCAATGTATTCTAATATTTTTAAGTAAAAATGTAAGGAAAGTATATTTAATTAGCTATAGTCACTACCAGGTTAAATTTTAGGTTTTGCTCCGATTGAAAGTTAATAAAAACATACTAAAGTAAAAAATAACGTTAGAAACTTTTACAGAATACTTACAAGTATGCTTTTAGAGGACGAAAGGAAATGACAAGAACGTAGATCCTAATATCAAACTTTCTTCCACCAATAAGAAGAGGGTTGTCAATGTATCGTGAGATAACGTAAGATTCCTTCACTGCTGCTGGGTTGAAACTACAAAGAAATATGTATCCAGGATAGCTCTGGTTAACAAGACTACATCAAAATAAGTTCTGAACTTATTAACTAGCTAGTTAGCCCTTGATTCTTTACCACATGATTTATAAGAACTACATGGTGTTTTATCTGCATATGTAGGGTCACTGAGGTGCTCAAAAATGGATGAGTTGTTCAGCAAAAACTTAAATACACATAAATAACAGCTGTGCCATTAAAGGATACTTCCTGTTCAAAATTCAGCATGACAAATTTTAAAACACAAAGGTAGTTTCAAACTATCTTTAATAAAACATTAAATTGCTAAAAAAACTGTTAAAATTTATACTCTTTATAATCAAATACAAATTCAGTATTGTATTCCAAAATTAATAGAACTGTTCAAATTTTCACCTTCTCGATATGAAAAAAAAAAAGGATACACCTTAAAGTATTAGTGTATGTTTTTCAGAATCTGTAGTGTGTACTGGAGAAATTTAGACATTTTAGCAATAAAGTTAGAGAAAAAAACAACCTTTACTCTCCAAATAATAATAACAAAAAACGTTATTTCAGCCAAGATTTCTGTGCTTGCAGCTACATAAGGGCTAGTAGTTAAACAACAGTTCTTGTATTACTAAGCCTTGATGAAGCCGCAAGAGTGAAACATTGGCTAAAGTAAAGTTTTTTATAAATATCTAATGAGTAGAGGTCATTTCTTTAATCTAACTTTATTGCCAAAATATTTTTATACTTATTTTGATACCATTACCTTGGTCCATCTCTAGACCACTTCTTCAGCTGGGAAAGCTTGTTTATTAGGAAGATACCCACACCTTGAGCTAAGTAGATGTAAAAACACACATGAACATAGATATATACAAACGTATATATATATATACTAGCTATTACACATAATCAAACAGAATTCAATAACAACAGATAAATGTTTACAACATCCAAAACTTTTAAAGCTCTATTTTGAACATCAGTTGCGTGTCTAGTTTTTGTTTTTGAGATTCATAAACCATTCACAAAACTACTAACCCATAATGACTTATCTTGCTTAGATAAAAAGATACATTTATGTGATTTTACATTTTCCACAAGGTTTCATGATCCAAGTGCTTGAAGGATTCTTTCGGAATTCCTCAACAAACATGTTGTAATCTGCTGGCAATATAAACGTAACTGGTAGAAAATCTGAAAATAAAAGAAGGTTCAAATACAACAGTAGTACAAATAAAAATGGTGCTGATGTCACAGAAAAGAAAAAGTTATAATGTAATAAGGTAGGAATACCTCAGTGTTTTGTTGTCTTGTTTTCCTTAGATATTATAGTGTATAGAAAAATGTATGTTAATGGACATTTCACACGAAACAACATATAGTACCAAAAAATACAGCATTTAAATAACAACTTTTCTTTAAAGAATCATATTTCTGTAAAGTCAAAACTACATATTACTAGTAATTAAGTTTAAAAATAACTCCTTTATTATCACTATCACAAAATCTTGTTATTAACAAGTAATCCAAGTTGTTATTCTTACATTTGTAGCATCATGCGTGCTGTTTATAAGGAACTTCTTGTTTAAATGTGTTGTAGTTAAATCTATCACTTTGAAGTTATAAAAGAACATGAAACTTGGTTCAGCTTCAAAGTAGCCAAAGATGACTTATTTAGCCTAAAAATAACTATGCAGAAATCAAGCCACAAAATGACCACAGACAGAGTATTTAATTAACCTCAAAATAGCCATTAATCAGTAAATCATGTATTTATTCATGTATACAAACATGAAAAAGGAAGTAATAAAACCACGAAGTTCCATGCATGCAAAAACTAGGTGACCCAAAAGTAAACTGCAAGATCACAGATGACTGCTCCACATTGACTGTTTCCTCTGACAACGTTTTGGTTATAGAAATGAGATAAAACTATTCAGTACAAACTAAAATGCTGTAAATAAATCCATCAAAGCAACAACTCTAGTTTATAAAGGTATTCCATGCATAAAGAAATATGAGACCCCACCTAATGATGAACAAAGTAGACATCAGAAAAGGGCAAACATGCATACATATATACCACAGGACAAGATAAAAAAACAATGAATCTACTGAAATAAAGACTCCTAAAGGAGAAGAATGAGGAAAAAACTCATTCCTCACATTCTCATGTAATAAAAAGGTTATGAATATCATATTACACGATTTTGGAGCCTCACTACATTGTTGGAGTTATTGTCACCAATATCCAGTCATGCTCTAGTGACAACTGTGCATCTTGACAGCAGCCTTTCAATGTAATTTCAATTGCAAATGGCTTCAATATAAGGCTGTCCTATCTAAAGCACATTACTCTCCCTGCTTGCATTCCATAATCCATCTACTGTATGAGGACAATAATATTAAACAGTCCAATCACACAGAAATACATAGATGCTGCATCCAGCCACTTGACTCATATGTATTCGTATGGAATGATATGAATATCATTGTCATTCTCCAGCTGCTTGAAGTATCTGATGGTTGAATGAATATTTCATGCAAGCAGCTTGAGTATACTTTTCCAGACTGAGATCCTTCTTGACTATGTTGCATATTGTTGCCTAGAAACACATGGATGACTTTTGTCACTGTGTCACTGATTTTTATGTTCAAGGATTCTCACCAGTTATAAGATGTTGCACTTTGTTTACCATGGCAAAGGTATGAATTATTGCAGGTCACATTCTGGATGGTCCTAGCACCCCTAGTTGATCCATATTCCTTTGTTTTCCAATGCCATTATGCACAAGGGATATACATGTTTAAAACCTACTTTAATGCAAACAATAGTGAAGTACATTACATTCAATTACTTAAGAAGTAAAATAAACCATATTTGTTTTCCTAAACGAGTTTCATAATATATAATGTAACCATGAAGTCAAACTAATTGGTTTTAATTTCCCAGAATTTCTTCAAGCCTTTCCATTTTACAAAGTAAAGATCACATAAGCAATCTTCCAACAATCAAGAATCTTCTAGTGATCAAACATTTTAATTATGAAATATACTGTTAACTCCTCACCGCCTACTTAATCAGGCTTTTCAAAATGTCAGGATAAAAACCATCAGGGCCAAAATTTTACTTTAAACTTATTCTTAAACTTTTCTTCAACAACAATACCTAAAGAAAGATCTTATCCACTTTCAACAAATGAATTCTCAGTTAAAGTATCTTTCTTCATTAGGGGAAATAAAAATACTAGAAAGTTTTTTTTCATATTTTAGACATTTTTTTCCCTTCATAATAAAGTTTTGTGCTAAGAAATATTTTACAATACCTATTAATTTAAACAGTAGCTTTCTTAATAGTTGCATTTGCTTCTCATTTCAGAATGATCTTTTAGTTTTAGTGCAATACTCAGAAGGGATGCATTTTTTTGAAACTACACAGTTGGAACAAATATCTATTCCAGGTGTCATTTACATTTCTTTTCTAATTGGATCAATCACCCAGTTCTTCTTTTGCCATATCCTGCACTTTTTGAAAACTTCTTTTCTAAACTGATAATACATTTATCAAAGACTATCTAAACTAGCTTCAAAATGCTTGCTACTGACCAGTTAACTCCACCTATTTCACAGATTACACTTATCAGTCTATGTCAATCCACATTTTCACTTTGGGTTTAGCTCACTACAACAAACATAAATTACTTACTTACTAACAAGCTATATATTAAAATTGTGATCAATACCTTGATATATGGTTCATTAACAAAAAACACTGTAGAAGCGTTCCCTTTGAGTCAAAAATATACAAAATAAATGTGTTGACAGAATAAAGAAAATTAACATCAATAACAAGAATTCATGATTCTATACTTGCAAGAGGTTGAGTTTTTATATTACCCTAAGGTATAAAAAATTAAATAATAAACCTGAATTTAAAATCCAACACATTCTAGGGCAACAATGAAGTCATGTTCACTTCCTGATGAAAATGTTATTGAAATAACGAAAAGAAAGTTGAGCAAGGTTTCATGCTGAGAAGGGGGTAGATGGTTTTCAAATCAAGTTTAGAATGAGCTGTAACATTTTAGACCAGCATTTCTTGTTGTTTGTCCACTCTCTTAAAAGCAGTGCCTATGACTCAAAGAGGCTTCCTGATTATCTTTTCTTACCACAGTAAATTTTTGTAACATTTTTCCAACTCAAATATTTCCCTCAAGTAATCAGTTAGGGCCAACTAACAGGAGGATCAAAAGAAAAAAACATTATAGAGTACCTATCTGTTTATCCCCCTAAGCTCCAACCAAGTTCCTCAGGAAAAAGAACAGAATTAGGAGAGGTGCATAAAGACAAAAATACAATTATAAACAGTAAAACAAGGGCCTCTGTTGTGACTGTGTTGGACTGGCAAAAGAGAAAGGAAGTGAAAATACTGATGAGCTCTCTCTCACCAGTCCAGTGTGTGCCCCATCTTTAGTAAACTAGAACCACATAATATTTAAGTTAAACATAAAGTTAGAATAAAACACTGTAACGTAAATAAAATAATTTTGTAAACTCTAACATAAAGTTAAATTTATAATCAAAGTAAAATCTCAAAAAAAAGCTGTAAAAAACATTAAGTGAAAAATCTTACCAAAATCTCAGTTCAGTTACATTAAACACACAAGATCGAAAATAAAGCTAGAGTTACAGTTTAAAAGTTCAGCAAAATCTCTGAAAAAAGTTGGTAAACAAAGGAGAACCTTAAATTTAATAGAAAACATACAATAACAACTTAAGCCAGGTTTGTGCATGAAACACTACTCTGCATGTGATCTCTGCCCCAATTATGATCAACTGCTGGGGCAGAGCAAGACCCTGAGCCATTCATTACTCAACTTGTTTAAAGAAAAAAAAAAGCTTTATATTCCTGGATGAGCTATCTTCCCTGCAAGAGACTCAGTTAATTGCCAATTAGCAAAGAGTTCCCAGACAGAGCTAAAGAGCTAGCAAGAAAAGCAAAGTTAAGATGTGTTTATTGGAACTACTTTTCATGTCCAAATTGAACTGAAAGTACAGAAACTTCAAAAAATGTACACATTAACTAAGGGAACAGAAAACACATGGTACCATCCTCTACCACAATTCTATAAAAACAGGCTTTATTCACTTTGGTTGCCTTTGCTACCTCCAGATTATGCCTCAGTTCTAATGTTTAATGTTTTACAATATTTGCATTATCACGATTATTTTCATTCACTTCATTTTTGATAAATGTATCCTCAAACTGACTCTACAAATAATTGTCACAAATATATTGACCTACCTATAAAAAAAACATAAGATTGATAGAATATGTACTGATTTCTGTTTAAAATGGCCTTACATGAAGACTTGGTTCAATCATCTACATTTACTATCATAAACTTTAATGAAAACTTTTCACAAAGTTTTTTAACAGTACAAAGTTTGTTATTTTTTAAATGTGCATGGTATATTATGATTCACGGATTTCCTGGGGAACAGTATAAAAAGTCTGCTAAAAAGAAGGACCAATGAACATTAAGTATTACAGAGTGTAAGTTCTTTACTCTGAAAACTCAGTCTGTTTACAAAGACTCTGTCAAAACACAAGAATGCAAAAACCACAATCTTTAATGTATAAAATTAATAACAGTACAAACACTATACAACAAAATAAAACAAGAGCAAGTGTTTATGGTGATTTTGTCGAACTTGTAAAAGAAGCCTTTAATAGATTTGTTTTCAATGAAGTGTGAGCCCTCCTATACATTAAATAATAAGAAAGTCAAAATAAACTTACAATAAAAAAATTATTGCAAAACAAGTCAATATTAAGCTAAACAAGAAAATCTAGTCTAACAAATTCACTTAAGCGAAGATAACAGTTAAGGTAAAAGTCTTGCCAAAAGTTGCTGTTACAGAAGAAAGCCTGGCTTTAAGTACAAAGTGCAATATCACCAACAAAGCCAGGTTGCTCATGGAATACTCTTTGTGAACATGACCTTTTGTCCACTGCAATTCCATTTCAAAGATGGGGCAGCCCTAAGCCACAACCCAGTTCCCCAACAGAGAAGACAGCCTTCTATTCTGGGAAAAATCACAAGTTATCTTTCTTCCAAGAAAACACAGATAATGACCAATTAGTGAACCAGGTCCAGGGCACAATTATAAATAGATTGTTTATTTGAGCAATTTTCTACTTTCAAATGGAAGTCACTGAAAATACTGAAATTTCAAAAAAATGTACATATCAACTTAAGGGTAAAACAAACACACGGTACCATCCTGTACAACGTGTGTATAATAAGGGTTTCACTAATGTGTACTTGAATAAAATAAAGTATGAGTAGTTGATTTCCTCAAAAACATGAAATACAATACATATATAAAACATACAGCTCCACAGAATGTTTCTATTCATCATCTTGTGTACTTACCAAGGTGGGCATATTTTCCATTTTCATCTTTCTCTGCTATAGGGTTTCCTTCCTTTTCAAGGTCTTTACGGTATCGTTTTATATTCTTCACTAATAAATCTTTTCTTGTGAGTTCATAATGGTTTGGAAAATGATTAACCACTCTAAAAACAAAAACAGTGAGACATATATAAAGTGAAGCTTCATATTTTGTTATGCCTCACTGAAAAATATTTCTACGTACAAGCTCAAATAGAAAATTATCAATATGTGATATTAAAATAATAAAAAATCTTTAGTCATAATATGGACCAAACATGACACTGATAACTTGTTGAGAGTATACATAAATCAGGTAAAGGTTTCTCCCATTCTAAAGGAGATGCAATAAAATTGTAATTGAAACATTACTATTATCACAACTACAGCAAATGAAGAAATAAAGCTACTTTTGCTATCATTATATCTGAAACAAATACCAAGAATACCATTTTCCCTCCTTTAAAATCATTATAAACATATACATGCTTAGTTGAAGATAAAAAAATACATATTTATAAAGATGTCTGAGCACGAGTTATAATAAATTAATTTTCTCATTAGTGATTTTGAATAACAGAAGTTAGAATTTTCCTACACTGAAAATGTATTTCCGATAGATACTTACCGCCTCTCACAAAATAGGTTTTCTCAACTAGCACTGCCCTCTATTGATGCACATTTTCAATGTGTGCCACTAGCCTTCTAACTTCCGCTTCTACATGCAGGTGATCTTGCAGCAGCTCTCCACCAATAAGAGAGCAACACCACTTCTATCATAACTAGCACCTTCTTCACATCTGCACTTTGAGATTGGTCAGAAGACCTACACCATATATCATTGGAAGTGGGGAGGCTGGGTGGGAAATGTGAGAAGAGGTAAGTATCTATCAGAAATACATTTTCAGTTTAGGAAAAATGCTATCTTCCAATATAGCTAGAATCCCACATTGAACTGATATGGGCCAACTAAAATAAACAAAAAAAATCCCCCTTTAGGAAACATCCAAAGAGAGACCAGGAGGTGTGGAACCAAAAGAGAAAACATCACACCTCAGCAGAAGACTGCATCACATCTGATTCACGTATATTCATCATTCTTTTATGACAGTGTCATGAACATACATAAAAGGCTGAAAAAACATGAAGGAATCCCAGAATACGTATGACCAACAACTGGGACTCCAGAGTGTCAAGTGGCTAAGGCACAATAGACTGTAGTGGTAGTTCGATCTCATCCAACACCAAATAGTATCTGGAATGGTACATCAGATCTGCGGTAGGTTGAGGAACACCTACTTTTTCACCTCAAAATGGTAGGGAACACAAGCTTCCATACCAAAATCCACTTGAATGCATTTCCAACACAACCAACACCAGATTTGACAGTAACTGACATCCAGCTGACAGAAGGAAGGTGAAAAGCCCTGGCGGGATGACATCTCTGGTCGAAAACTTGACGGCAATGGATATAGTACTTCCAGTCTGCAGTAAAAGGAGGATATCCAGCCATACACAAGCAGGGAAACATGTGCTGTGTCCAACTACAACCAATATCCTGCAGATGGTAGGATGAGGAACTGCAAACCTGGGGTGAATCTCCAGTCTAAAACCTGGTGGCAGTGGCATTTGTCATTCAGTCCACGGTAGGAGAAGGGATATTGGCTAACACACACACAAGAGGATTTACTGAGTTGGACCATCTCCAACCAACAATGAACCCACCAGGAACGTACATCTGAATGTCGGTAGGTATGAGGAATGTCTCAGCCTGAGAGGCAAACTGCAATTATATATATTTGTGATATGATGAAGTGCTTCAACCAAATTATGATGCCACCTGGAATTGTACATCAGGTCTGTGGTAGGAAGGGCATCATGCCATCTACACTAATCACGACCAGGCCATCTTTAACCAAAACCAGACCCACCAGGAATGTACATCCACAGGATGGCAGGAAGGAGGAATGCTATGGTAGGAAAAAACAATCGGTCAGATATATAGACTGGAATTTGGTGTAGTGCTACAACCAAAACCTGGCAGCATCTGAAATTGTAGATCAGGTTCACAGTAGGAAGTGCTATACACCAGCGACGCCTGTAGAATGCCACCGCCCGACTACTCAGTGGTATGATTCATCACTCAAGAGGGTAGTCCTCCATTATCCACTGCCCCAGCGGCTAAGAACCGGTAAGTGGTAAGGACTCCCATACTAAACTAGAGGAAAGACAGGAAAAACATGGTGGACTGCATCACTAGAGACAGTGCAATGGGTGACCGTGATACCTATTTTGAAAAGCAGAGCTAACAGATTGACAGAGTGAATCAAACAAAACCAGGCAGCATTTGGAATTGTACAGCAGGAAGAGATTCAATGCCACTGAGCAGCAGAAATGGGCAGTAATCTCTGTCTGCTTTACTCATGTTCTATGAGTGTACGGTCTGGGATGAACACATTTATGAAGCAAAAAACCACTAGAAAGAACTACTAGCAATCCTATGGAATACCCCATCTCTACGCCATGCATAACCCAAACCTGCAATGTAAATGTTTAGTCATAGATTACAATAGAATGGAGACACACCACCAACACCTAGCGTCATCTGGAATTGTAAATCAGATCCATGGTAGGAAAAGCTACAATGTAATTGACATCGAGTATAGTCACAGGATGGACAGTGTGGATTTAAAAAAACTTATACCTGGTCAAGCACTACTTGCCACACAGTAGTATCCATAATATACTAGCAAAAAAATCTTAAAAAAAAGCAACCTTTCAAAATACCAAAACACAAAAATTTCAATAAATAGTAAAGAAAAACTAAGTCAGAAGTATAACGGAAAATGTAGACAAACCAACAAGCAAAAGCCAGCACATCTGTACAGTGCCACTGCCAATCGAGAAATGATTAACAAGTACAGATATGAAGGGAGCACTGGTTACGATAGGCATGATGTCACACTCCTATTGGTGGAGAGCTGTTGCATGATCATTTGTATACAGAAGCGGGAGGTGTAAGGCTAGTGAAGTGTGTTGAAAATGTGCACCAATAGAGGGCAGTGCTAGTAAAGAGTAGAAGTATGATATCGTATGATATCACTTTATATATTCATAGCAATACATTAACAGTGTAACCAGAATATTTTTTCCATATTGCACTCATGGCTCCTCCACTCCTTATAAACCAATAATCTTACAAGAAGTTTTATAATGTAATGAATGTTCTAATATCAAACAGTTTTATGTACAAGTCCCAAAAAAGCCGCAAAGACAGAACGTCTGTTAAAATAAAGGTTGTTTGTTTCTAACTTTATTATCAAAATGAATAATCTTAAAAAGAATAAAAATCAATAGCTCTAATCCATAAATACTTTTTACTAAAGAAAGATATTAAAGAATATATTGCATTAAAATAAACTCATTTGTTTAGTATTTAGTACCTACTGTGTAACATTTGAAAGTAGATTACTTATCTGATTTTTTTCACAAGAAGCAAAACTAAATTATTGTTGTGTCAACGAGGTCACGTGACTAGTATCATGCCACCTCCTTCTAGAAATATCCTGTTCCTTCATGAATGCTCTAGCGTTTACTAGATATGTGTTAATCTTGTATATATAAGACGGTCACAACGTGACGGGAGAAGGTAATGAGTAATTGAATGTATGCAGACAGAATATTGTTGGCCACGTGAGACGTTTGTTGTGAGTTATAGCATTTGTTATAGAGCAACTGTTGAAATTAATTGTATCGTAAAGTTGTACTTGGAAAGAATAAACCAGTTTTATTTAAGAAAGGACTTGTGTCGCTAAAGTTTCGTCGGAACGAATTTTACGGAAAATTAACCAACGAACGGAGACGTAACAAATTGGTGTCAGAGAGTGGGACACAAATAAATAATGGAAACCAGAAGCGAAAAATCAAACTACAGCTTAGCAGACTTGATGGCACCAATACAAGAACAGCAAAAGAAACAAGAAGAACGAGAAAATAAACAAGAAGAACGAGAAAAGAAACAAGAAGAACGAGAAAATAAACATGAAGAACGAGAAAAGAAACAAGAAGAGAGATTACAACAGTTGTTGGAAGAAAAAGAAAAGAAACAAGAAGAACGAGAAAAGAAACAAGAAGAAAGATTAGAGCAGTTGTTGGAGGAAAAAGAAAAGAAACAAGAAGAACGAGAAAGAAACAAGAAGAAAGATTAGAGCAGTTGTTGGAGGAAAAAGAAAAGAAACAAGAAGAACGAGAAAGAAACA
>NW_013677225.1:0-804 GCF_000517525.1 Limulus polyphemus | reverse complement strand
CCCCAGACAATGACCAGACCCTGCAGCTAAACCCTAATGCAGATATATTCAGCCCTGTTAGAAGTCACATCACAGACATGAATGTCAGTAATAGGAGTGATCCAGTACGAAGGAAGCCACAGGAATACGATGGGAAGGCACCGTGGGAAGCATATAGAGCACAATTTGAGCTACTGGCAGAAACGAATGGATGGACAGAGTAGCAGAAAGCAGTATATCTGGCAACGAGCTTGAAAGGACAACCACTGGAAATACTTGGACAGTTGTCAGCAGACGACAGGCACAACTATAGAGCACGGGTAGCGGCTCTAGAACTCAGGTACAGAACCCAAAATCAGTCGGAAGTCTACAGGGCTAGGTTCAGGACGAGAGTCCACGCTAAAGGGGAGAGCCTGCAAGAGCTGGCACAAAACTTGGAAAGCATAGCACACAAGGTCCTACCCAACTGCACCACCCGATCTCCTCAAGTTGTTGCTGAGGGATCAGTTCGTAGATGCCTTGGACAGTCCACAACTTAAGATACAAGTGAAGCAAGCACGCCCCTCTACCATGCAGGATGCAATGGCCAGAGCTCTCGAATTTGAATCCTACGTTAAGTCCAGCACAGAGGTACCAAGGTTGGTACAGTCATCTGGATTCAAGACCAGAAAAGGTCAGCTTTCAGAGAAGTTTGAGGGACGTTGCTGGCACTGTAACAAACCTTGGCACAAGAGAGCTCAATGCTGGAAACTTCAACACAGGGGTGGTGCCAGAGCAGGAAAGGCTGGTATCCAGAAAGGCTGTTGGAACTGTGGGAAGCATGGA
>NW_013677224.1:9922-14359 GCF_000517525.1 Limulus polyphemus | reverse complement strand
ATTTTTTTTTTAATGTTTTATATTAAGTTTATCCTATAAACTGCCACCTAATTAAAAAAAAAAAAAGAATACGAATTAATCCTTCCTAATTTGCAGTATTTAAACATGTACAAAGTTGACTCAATTGCCATATTACACATACAAAAAGTAAATATCCAGGCATGAGCAATACTTTTGGAATGGATAAAACATTCACAAGTATAACTGCAACCTTTAAAAGTTCTTCCAAGGTCAAACTGTTTGTCAAAATAAACATTACGATATAATTATAAAGTTGTTGTGGCCATTATAAAAATATCAGGTTGAATTGTTTGTGTATGCAGCATGACTATAAGATCAGTGATAGTAAAATCATTACCAGAAAGTCTTCAACATGACTAATCACTTCCAAACCAGCCTATAACGAACAAGATTGCTGTCCAATCAGGAATAATAAATAGTTATAAAGTGAAGCTATACTGATACTGTTTTGATCACAACATGGTGCAAACTGTTTTTATTGTTGCCCAACGAAAGATGACGAACATCAGAAGGTACTAACGCACCCGTGCTTAGTATGCATTTTGAATATTGGTGCAAACTTTGCGAGTGTGTTGGGCTGTCAGAAGAACATAGATTAAAAGATCCGTGTTTAACTCAAGCTGTCTCATTGTATTTAAATAATATTCAAGAAAGAAAGGAAATAAGTTTAGAATTGATTAGAAAGGTATTTTTTTTAAAGATATAATTAGCTATTATCAATTTATACATAAACTTAATACATCATTTTTCAAAATGATGCTAAAGCACAAGTAAACAAACAGCTGGTCATACAAACAAGGAATCTGAATTAACATAAGCTTTAGAACTTCTTACAACAATAACTAACACAAAATAACACCTGTACTGATATACATACATACGTACAAGCATGTTGTGAAAAAAAAAAAGGAGCCATTATCCTACAACACAATCACATTATCAACAATTTGTAAGGGACTAGTGCACTTGCAATGCCATTAAAATGTTTTGGAAGTTAAAAAAAAAAATTACCAGAAAGTTTTATATTATTTTTTTTACATCAAAATAATGCAGTATTTTTTTGCTTTTCCTTTTACAATTAGTGACCTCAGTTTTAATTCCTTCTCTAACACCAAGAGAAAAATGGTGCTTTGCTGTGGAAGCTCTGAGTGAAGTTGTCACTGAATGAGCGGATCTTTCCACGGCCGTTCGTGTGGCTACGTTCTAGAGTTACGGCAGGCATCTGAACTAACTGTACAGGAGACTTTCCATCCTTTAGAGCTTGTGTCAGATTGAGAATCTATAAAATAATTGAATATTTAAACTCCTTTCACTAGTAATGTGATGAATAAAACTATTTAGTTGATAAACCTTACTCGAGTGATTTAAATATAAACAGAAATCAATTAAACATTATCAATTCTAACTGTACAGGAGACTTTCCATCCTTTAGAGCTTGTGTCAGATTGAGAATCTATAAAATAATTGAATATTTAAACTCCTTTCGCTAGTAATGTGATGAATAAAACTATTTACTTGATAAGCCTTACTCGAGTGATTTAAATATAAACAGAAATCAATTAAACATTATGAATTCTTTGTACACAGGTAACAACATTAAAGTTGCTACCATTAACAAATGGGCATTTCTTTTCTCACAAATTTATTTAAACGAAAAAAACACTGATACTCACTTGACCCCTCATAACTGACATCTGTTTTTCAAATATATGCCTATCAAAACCTCTGTCACACTGTAACATACCAATGAAATAAAAGTTAGAAATATCTCGCACACAGTAACAAACTGTCATAAAACTAAATACATCTCTGTAACATACAGTGAAATTCACTCAGTAGAAGCTAACTAAAAGATGCTCTTACCTTAAACAAATCATAGAGGTCATCACATAAATCCTGAACAAAGTTCATGTCTGACAGCTGTGGTAAAACTAGGTCTCTTGTTTCACTAGAGAAGGGCACTTTGGCTGATGGTAGCCATGCCCAGTGATACGGATCTGAAACAAGTATAAACTTACATTCTAAAACAAAGAACACATTTATAGCAATAAAGAAACCACACAAAAAACTTTAGAGTTTATCAACACACTAGAGATGGTAGAATAACCTTTAAGAACATGTTATGTGATACACTTCTTAAAGGTTATTCTACCATCTCTAGTGTGTTGATAAACCCCATGTGATGTAAGTTCTAACAAAAACCTAACTTTTGCACATTTCAGTGTTGATTATAATCTATGTGGTAATATACATAAATGGGTTACACATAAAAATTGAAACTACACAAAATACTCCAACAACGGATTATAAAAAGATCCCACATCCATCAACATCTAAACAAACCAACATTAACTGAGTACATAACAAATTCCTAACTATATAGAAAAATTCTCACTATACAAATCCACCAGAAAATTGTCACTGTACAAAGCTATCAAATCCATTAAAAGATCATTACTACACAAAACTACCAAATCCACCAAGAACTCCTCACTATACAAAACTACTCAATTCATCAAGAACTCCACACTATACAAAACTACCAAATCCATCAAGAACTCCACACTATACAAAACTACCAAATCCACCAAGAACTCCACACTACACAAACTACCAAATCCACCAAGAACTCTTCACTATAAAAAAACTACCAAATCCACCAAACAATCTTCAATATATAAAATTATGAAATCCTCCAACAAATCCTCAATATAATAAACTCCATAAACTACCTTCTAAACATAAAAAACAAGACAGCTAAAAGTAATACATCACCACAAGACAGAAACATAAACAAACAAAACTACACAGCTAAAAGTAATACATCACCACAAGACTAAAACAGAAACATAAACAAACAAAACTACACAGCTAAAAGTAATACATCACCACAAGACTAAAACAGAAACATAAACAAACAAAACTACACAGCTAAAAGTAATACATCACCACAAGACTAAAACAGAAACATAAACAAACAAAACTACACAGCTAAAAGTAATACATCACCACAAGACTAAAACAGAAACATAAACAAACAAAACTACACAGATGAAAGTAATACATCACCACAAGACTAAAATAGAAGCATAAACAAACAAAACTTAATAGCTAAAAGTAATACATCACCACAAGACTGAAACAGAAATATAAACAAACAAAACTATACAGCTAAAAGTAATACATCACCACAAGACTGAAACAGAAATATAAACAAACAAAACTATACAGCTAAAAGTAACACATCATAACCACAACTAGACTAAAAAGGAAATATAAAAATACAATACCACACAACTAAAAGTAACACATCATAACACAACTAGACTAAAAAGGAAATATAAAAATACAATACCACACAACTAAAAGTAACACATCATAATACAACTAGACTAAGACAGGATATTCAAGGCAATGATCAAGTTTTCTTACTTGTAGTTTGTCTAGAACTTCTCTTAAAAACATTATTGGTCATTTAAGCTCAACAACTACTGTATCACACTGCTTTACCTTATGATCTGAACAATGTTTAATCTTTCATGAAAACCACACCCAACTCTTGAAAACTGCTACGTCAAGAGCAGGAAATATTATTTTTACTGAACTAATTTTCACAAGTTTCACACAAGCTTTACTTACAAGCTCTCCAGGAATCTGGATGTTTAAATGGAAATGCTAAACCATTGTCAATTGCTGCAAGTTTAATTTCATGTGGTCTTGGGGGGCTCCACTCCTATAATATAAACACAACCTGTTAGAACAGACATATAATTAATCCCAACCAAAAAAAAAAAACCTGTACTGTAGTACATTATCATTACCAAATCCAAATTGTTAGCATAGATACTGAGATCAGAGCGTCTGTATAATTTTTGGTTGAGTGCGCTTTGATTGTAACTTCTACAAAATGTTAAGGTACACAACCAGAAAAGGTAAACATTAGGAGTGCCACCCCTACAACTATTACATCAGAAGATAAGTATGGTTTTTCATCTCACATCGGGAGAAAACAGAGATTCATTAATGACTTTCAAATAATACACACACAATAAGATAACTCTCACATCTTCTATGTACTAAAACTACTAAACTCTTGTAATTTGTCTTCATCATGGAATCTTTAAAATTGGACACCTTGAAGAAACCAGAAATTAAGAGGCTCTTTCCAGCATCAGTAACAAGGGAACCAAACCTATCAAGTTTTTATTTAACAGGTGTCTGGTACCTTGCCAACATCAGTAACAAGGGAACGAAACCTATCAAGTTTTTATTTAACAAGTGTCTGGTACCTTGCCAACATCAGTAACAAGGGAACCAAACCTATTAAGTTTTTATTTAACAGGTGTCTGGTACCTTGCCAACATCAGTAACAAGGGAACCAAACCTATTAAGTTTTTATTTAACAGGTGTCTGGTA
>NW_013677224.1:2833-9107 GCF_000517525.1 Limulus polyphemus | reverse complement strand
CCAGTTTACATTTACACAAAAGTAAACGTAGCCATCTACCAGTTTACATTTACACAAAAGTAAACGTAGCCATCTACCAGTTTACATTTACACAAAAGTAAACGTAGCCATCTACCAATTTACATTTACACTAAAGTACATGTAGACATCTACCAGTTTACATTTACACTAAAGTACATGTAGACATCTACCAGTTTACATTTACACAAAAGTAAACGTAGCCATCTACCAGTTTACATTTACACAAAAGTAAACGTAGCCATCTACCAGTTTACATTTACACAAAAGTAAACGTAGCCATCTACCAGTTTACATTTACACAAAAGTAAACATAGTCATCTACCAGTTTACATTTACACTAAAGTACGTGTAGACATCTTCAAGCTATGTAATGTAACCAACAAGAACACACGTTACCTTTTTGTTTGCATCAGGTTTCACATATTTAATCAGCCAGTTGTCATTACCCCTATCTGTAAAAATAAAACACAAGCTTGTAGGAAAAATGATGTACATTTGAACATTCATTGATATTGTAACATTTTAAAACACAAATATTAAACACAGATAAACTTAGCTACACACACACACACACTTGCTTGTTATAAAAACTGACTGAATTTAAACATTCATCAACACTGTAATATTTTAAAACAGAAACTTGAATCTTACACCTAACTAGTTACAATAAATGAACACAAGTGTACGTTTTTTATTTTATTTGATCCAGTAATATTCATTTTACCCAGTCACTTATATAAAAACATACATTGTAGGACACAGAAATTTTTTTTTTAGAAGCTAAGTGTTCATTGTAGGGTTATGTAGAACATAGAAAAAAAATATATCTTTTTACCCATTTTAACATGCTAAGTTTTCATGGTTATGTAACCTGAACACACATTCATTTATATATATATATATTATACTCTTTCCGAGATAGATTGAAACATAAATATTCTATAAATGGTTTGAATGATACTTTACTCAGTATGTCTTCCATACCTATAACGAGCAATTTATTCTATATTTGTCTGTTTCGATATTCAGATATACGTAAATTAGTAACATAAACCTAACTGCTCTGGCTACCAAAGAACATTCAGTTGCTCAGAATGTTACAGCAAAACCAAAATGTTATTATGATTCACCAAAGATATATTTAATATATTTATAACTTCATATACATACATATATTTGTACTTTGACTTAAGGCAGGACATTGTAAACTATTACTTTTCCAAAACATTTGACCTTTCTGTCCTATAAATTGATATGATAACATAACTGAACCTTGTAGTGTAGTTCAAAAGTAAACCACTCCTTCCCAGAAAGACTGGGCCCCATCCAGCCACCCTTGACCTTTTGTTCACATGAGGCAGTGACAGTAAATTACATAGTGGTGGTAAAATAACTGGACACTGAATAAGATAGTAAACACCTTTTCATAATTTAGTTTAGCCCAAGTATACCCGAGGTCAACAAGTTGAAGCAATGGTGCTAACAAAGATGAAAGTATGAATTTGGACAAATAAAGCTAAATAGATCAATAATGGCATTTATATGAAGGAAAAATGGAAAGTGGCCAAGAAAGCTGAGAATAATGTAATCTAAATGAAGATTACACATAGCCATCATTGTAAGTTCACATATAGTAGCTATTGATCTTGTAACAAAAGAATATATATATTATTCAAAGTTACTTTACAAGTGGAATGTACCATTTTACTATTACTTGTGAGCTAAATTTAGAAAACAAAAGTTCAAATAATGTCATGGAGCTACCTTTCATTGTAGAAGAAGGGAAGCCTAGCCTAGCCAATGATGCATGGAGCTACATTTCATTGTAGAAAAAGTGAAGCCTATCCTAGCCAATGATGCATGGAGCTACATTTCATCGTAGAAGAAGGGAAGCCCAACCCAGCCAATGATTCATGGAGCTCCATTTCATCATTGAAGAAGGGAAGCCTAGCCCAGCCAATGATGCATGGAGCTACCTTTCATTGTAGAAAAATTGAAGCTTAACTTAGCCAATGATACATGGAGCTCCTTTCATTGTAGAAAAAGTGAAGCCTAACCCAGCCAATGATGCATGGAGCTACCTTTCATTGTAGAAAAATTGAAGCCTAACCCAGCCAATGATGCATGGAGCTACATTTCATCATAGAAGAAGAGAAGCCTAACCCAGCCAATGATTCATGGAGCTACCTTTCATTGTAGAAGAAGAGAAGCCTAACCCAGCCAATGATGCATGGAGCAATATTTCATCGTAGAAGAAGGGAAGCCTAACCCAACCAATGATGCAGGGAGCTACCTTTCATTGTAGAAAAAGTGAAGCCTAACCCAGCCAATGATACATGGAGCTACCTTTCATTGTAGAAGAAGAGAAGCCTAGCCCAGCCAATGATGCATGGAGCTACCTTTCATCGTAGAAGAAGAGAAGCCTAATCCAGCCAATGATGCATGGAGCTACCTTTAATTGTAGAAAAAGTGAAGCCTAGCCCAGCCAATGATGCATGGAGCTACCTTTAATTGTAGAAAAAGTGAAGCCTAGCCCAGCCAATGATGCATGGAGCTACCTTTAATTGTAGAAAAAGTGAAGCCTAGCCCAGCCAATGATGCATGCAGCTACCTTTAATTGTAGAAAAAGAGAAGCCTAACACAGCCAATGATGCATGGAGCTACCTTTCATCGTAGAAGAAGAGAAGCCTAACCCAGCCAATGATACTACACTTCATTCATTTTATGGACAGAGAAAAGCTGATATACAACATTTTATAAGAGAAATAAGGTACTTGGAAGTTCATTGGTAAATATTATCTTTATAAAAAAAAACTTTATAAACAATTTTTTAAGATGTTCTGTAATAGTTGTTTTCTTTGTTCACAGCTACCAAATAGGCTATCCGTACTCTGTAAACTGCATGTAATCTAATCTTGAATTTTAGCGTTGTAAACTTGTAAATGTATCAACATCCCATCGGGTGAAAGTGTTTTGTAAAGAATATTATTTATTATTCATAATATTATGTTTGTTCTCTTTTTTTGAGATTACTTTTAAGGATTGGTTGGTTGTCCCTAATTTAGCAGTGAAAGATTGAGGGAAGACAGCTAGTCATCACCACCCACTGCTAACTCTTGGACCACTCTTTTATCAACAAATAATGTGATTGACCATCACATTATAATACCCACACAGCTAAAAGGGGGAAGCATGTTTGGTGGGATAGGGATTTGAACACACGACCCACAGATTGTGAGTTGAGCACCCTAACCACCTGGCCATGCCTTTAACCCTTTGGTAGCCACGTGCTATGATCCTTAGCATGCGACATCTCTAGTTATATTTCATTCCAAAAATAAAACTAGTGGATGAGATGTTTAAAATTTCACAAGAACGTTCGTAAAAGTATCTAGTTTCAGAAAAATAAAATATTTAATTTTAATTTTTTTCTCCTATTTCTAATAAAAAATTCGTTATTTAATGTAGTTATTTGTATTCACACTTTGAATAGTTCACTTACAAGGGCAAGATGATTTTTATACGAAGTATAGAAATACTGGTTTTTTTTTATCTTACAGTTTTCACATTTCATTTGTCTAATCTCTAGAAACTCATAAATGAATAAGTTTTTTTAAGGTAAATATCTATTGTCATATCTTCTCTACTATATCACTAACCCTATCTATTATCATCGATACAATGAATTGTTTAAATTTAACAAATGGAAATACATACATACATACATACCTTTCAACTCTGTAAAAATTCACCGGAATAGTCATATTTTCTCTACTATATCACTAACCCTATCTATTATCATCGATACAATGAAATGTTTAAATTTAACAAATGGAAATACATACATACATTTCAACTCTGTAAAAATTCAACGGAATAGTCATATTTTTCTTATATGCACAATTTCACGTATTTATCTTTTCACTTATAGTTTATTTTTAATTTTCCTTTCAAATTCTTTATCTATTATCATTTATGCCCGTGCGTTAACTGATGCCCTCGGGGCTTTACAAAGGTATTTCATTAGACTACCCACAGAGATCCATTGCCAAAACAAGATGGCACTTATACAGTAAAGAGGTTTAATTAAGTTTTGAATTTAATGCAGACATACCTTATAATGTTAATTTCATTCACACACATATATTGATAGTAAAGAGGTTTAATTACGTTTTGAGTGTAATGCAGTACCATATGCAGAAAGGAATTTAAAATGGAACCGAGGGCAATGGGGTTAAGAAGATTAAAATTTAGAATTAATATAATTATTAGATGATCTTTATCATTCACCCCTATAATCAAAATAAGTAAATGTATACCTGTATTACGAATAATATAATCTAATACCACCAGTCTTTCAAACTGAAGCTGAAACTGCCGCTGAACAACCTCTGGCATTGGTTCTGATTCAAATCTTCTCAACCAAAACTCTGCATCCTTATATTCGTCTACAAACATTTGAAAAGACCCCACCTAACCAATATAAGAAACAATACCAGAATTAAAAAGATCCTAAAGAATCAAAATATGAAAATAATGTGCATTACATCATAACTGAAAATATTAGGAATTAAGGTATATTACAACAATTTCAAAAGGCATAAGAAAGTAATATGTTTAATTTGAAAGAGTACTTTGTGCTGAAGGTTAAAACAGAGATGATTAAACAGATTTTTTGAGAACAAATAGTTTATCGAAGAAGACCAATAAATGAATTATACATAGTCATCATATATGGCATGATCCGACAAGGATCGTAATGACATGGTGAAGCTCAAACTATTTTACATAATATACTCAACCTCTGTAAATACATACAGTACTTGCAAATACTCTGTACTACGTGTACCTGTTCTGTAGTACCTACGCCCTTAGTAAGTATACACATTCCGTAGTAGCTGTGCCCATAGTAAGTATACACATTCCGTAGTAGCTGTGCCCGTAGAAAGCATACACATTCTAATGTGTATACTTACTACGGGCACAGCTACTACGGAATGTGTATACTTACTACGGGCACAGCTACTACCCAACTACACAATATGTATACTTGCAACAGAAGAGGTGTAGCTAACTACACAATATGTATACTTACTGTGGGCGTAGCTACTACAGAATGTGTATACTTACTACGGGCGTAGCTACTACGGAATGTGTATACTTACTACGGGCACAGCTACTACTGACTACAACAGAAGAGGTGTAGCCACTACAACAGAAGAGGTGTAGCCACTACAACAGAAGAGGTGTAGTTTGATAAATTAAAAAAGATGACCTGGTCGAAATAGAGATTTGTATTAATAATAATCTGCATTATAATATCCCGTTATCCTAAATCTTACATGTACGGTATATGAAACTTTGAAACTTGGCTACTACAACAGAAGAGGTGTAGCTACTACAACAGAAGAGGTGTAGCTAACTACACAATATGTATACTTACAACAGAACAGGTGTAGCAACTACAACAGAAGAGGTGTAGCAACTACAACAGAAGAGGTGTAGCTACTACAACAGAAGAGGTGTAGCCACTACAACAGAAGAGGTGTAGCCACTACAACAGAAGAGGTGTAGCCACTACAACAGAAGAGGTGTAGCCACTACAACAGAAGAGGTGTGGCTACTACAACAGAGGAGGTGTGGCTACTACAACAGAGGAGGTGTGGCTGACTGAACTCTACCTGACTGTTCTAAAATATGGCAGTCAAAAGAATCTTGGGTCTGTGAATAAGAAGAAAGAGGTAAAAAAAAACAACAACAAAGAACAATCTCTCATGTTTTTCTTACTGACAGTGGTTCTCTCAGCCATAGCATATAATCAAAAAACCAGGTAAAGTATTCTAATATAAATACAATTTGTTCTTTTAGCTATATTATTCATACAACATTGTATATACACAATAATGGTAGTATAAAAATAAAATAAAATTTTAAGATGCTTCATTTAAGTATACGTCTTGATATAATCCAAATCCATACCTTTGGAGGCAAACCTATCCTATGAAAACGTCTTCCAAATTTTGGAAACCGCTCAGAAACATTCTTTTTTGTTCTTGACTTAGCTCGGTCTAAAGCTGTATAGTTGAATGTCTCACTAGCCAGCTTTACAACCTAGACGAACAATCAGTAATTATGTATTATATACGTCTATTCAATGTGATTTATTTATAGAAATAGCATTATATTAATACTTAAAGTTGAAAGCATTACTTCTTCTAATATTCAGATTGTATATTAATGTTACTCTCACTTA
>NW_013677224.1:0-1971 GCF_000517525.1 Limulus polyphemus | reverse complement strand
ACATTAAATATGGTAAAAATGTACTGGTATCACCAGCTATGATCTAACACATTAAATATGGTAAAAATGTACTGGTATCACCAGCTATGATCTAACACATTAAATATGGTAATATATATTGGTATCACCAGCTATGATCTAACACATTAAATATAGGTAAAATGTACTGGTATTACCAGCTATGATCTAACACATTAAATATGGTAATATATATTGGTATCACCAGCTGTGATCTAACACATTAAATATGGTATAATGTACTGGTATCACCAGATGTGATCTAAAGGATTTAATCTGGTAAAATGTACTGGTATCACCAGATGTGGTGTAACACATTAAATATGGTAACATTTATTGTCGTAATGTATCCAGAGTCACATCCAAACAAAATTTGAAACCACTAAAATGTATTCATAAATATTAAAAACTGAAATAAATTTGAATAAAAATAACCTATTTATTACAATGTTTTATGTTTACAACTGTTTTTGGGTGTTACTAAGACGAGTCAGCTAAATTATACTTTTCAAGTATTACTTTGTGACTGTGTTATACTATAATGTCTATCTTCACTTCATCTATCTTGCCTTCTAGCATGGTTGGGGTTATGTTCTATAAACAATATGTCACCCATTTACAGGGGGTGCAGGTGGAAGGGTGGTAATTAGAATTTCATAATGTTCCAAACTATGCATGGAGAATGATCTTGACAGGATGTATACTGGAGAATGATCTTAACGGGATATATATATATATATATAATGGAGATAGATCTTAACGGGATATATATATATACTGGAGAATGACCTCAACGGGATATATACTGGAGAATGACCTTAACAGGATATATATACACTGGAGAATGATCTTAACGGGATATATATATATATATATAATGGAGAATGATCTTAACATGATATATACTGAAGAATGATCTTAACAGGATATATACTGAAGAATGATCTTAACAGGATATATACTGAAGAATGATCTTAACAGGATATATACTGAAGAATGATCTTAACAGGATATATATATACTGGAGAATGATCTTAACAGGATATATATACTGGAGAATGATCTTAACAGATATATACTGAAGAATGATCTTAATAGTATATACTGGAGAATGATCTTAACAGGATATATACTGGAGAATGATCTTAACATGATATATATTTTAATTGTATTTCCAACAGAGAAGAAATTCATCACCTACCAACAAGTAGTGACCTTTGCTTCTCTTTTACATTTAAACTGATCACTCAAGAGGTCAACCTCTCCTACGTTACAGGAGCATTATGTCAAGAAAATGGGCCTCATCATTTCTGATTGGCTCAAGAAAGTTAGGTCACATGGAAATATACAATTGACTGACATAAAATTATGCATTACACAAATGATAAGTCATCAATATTAATCAATAAGCATAGTCAGGCTTTTGATATTTTTTCTAAACCTAACTATTTTCTCCTCTTTGCATCAGGATTTCACTTAAGACCTTCTCGTCTAAACCAAATCCTCAAAATTACATGTGGAAAGCTCATATCTTTATTAGTTACCAATAAATGTGACATATTAGAGATGATAAAGAGACAAGAATCAACATCATGTAATAGCTAGTAGCTACCAGAAGCATGATGTATCACACTTGATCAGATGAACAGTATTAACATCATGTAATAGCTAGTAGCTACCAGACGCATGATGTATCACACTTGATCAGATGAACAGTATTAACATCATGTAATAGCTAGTAGCTACCAGAAGCATGATGTATCACACTTGATCAGATGAACAGTATTAACATCATGTAATAGCTAGTAGCTACCAGAAGCATGATGTATCACACTTGATCAGATGAACAGTATTAACATCATGTAATAGCTAGTAGCTACCAGAAGCATGATGTATCACACTTGATCAGATGAACAGTATTAACATCATGTAATAGCTAGTAGCTACCAGAAG
>NW_013677223.1:10039-14969 GCF_000517525.1 Limulus polyphemus | reverse complement strand
TACTGAATCGTTTAGTATCTGATGAAACTTTGTGGTTTAGTACCTGGTGCTACTGAATCGTTTAGTATCTGATGGAACCAGGAAGAACGCTTCTGAAGGATAACTAATCCCATTATAACAGCTGGTGGCTTTTATCTACTCTAAAACATTAGTGTCTTTCGTATCTGTTTAATAAATTACTTACTGACATTATTATTAACGGACAGTGGGTTTTAACACCGAACGAAAAGAAGATAACGCACGTGCTTTGATGAATAAGTGTTGAAGCGTAATTGATTCATAGACAGGATTATCTAGATACTGAGGACAGTAGCGACGTCTTCAGCCAATTATAGGTATATTCAGTCCTTACTTCCAAAGTAGAGTTTATCATCAGTTGATGTCACGTCGAAGTCTCATCTTCTGAACATCTTCGCGAAATATTTACTTTTTTTCTTTTAACAGCCATATGTAACACACATTTCATGTCATATCTCTGGTGCGTATATATATATATGCATGTAAAGAAAAGTTTTAGGTAACGATAAGAAATAACCTGAAGTTTATTTGCAGTTGTGGAGATATCCGTTCTCTAGATCTTATGTGATCTCATTGTTTCAAATGTTTACCACTAAGACACATTCCTATGTAATCTCATTGTTTCAAATGTTTACCACTAAGACACATTCTTATGTAATCTTATTGTTCACTAGTAAGACACATTCTTATGTAATCTTATTGTTCACTAGTAAGACACATTCTTATGTAATCTTATTGTTCACTAGTAAGACACATTCATGTGTAATATTATTGTTTCAATTGTTCACCAGTAAAGTATGTTATTGTAAATAACTGGTCCCCAACGGTCTTGAAATAAGATCAGTTGATAATATTACATGATGTTAAAAAAATTACATTTATATCAAACGGTGGCTTCAACTTAATAGAAAAGAACTTTAAGAGTCAGTGGACCTCTTTAGTATTACCCCTTCCCATGATGTCTCAGAAGTAGGACTGTGGGTTTATATTCGATACACACGGAATGCTCAGCACATATATTCCACTGTACCACTTTGATAAACAATAAACAAGCAGAATCTCTCTTTATTTGTGACGGTCATAACTTGTGTTGCAAGATAGACTTTATAACTTGTGCTGAGAGTTAAGCTTTATTTGTGAAGTTTCGCTAAATCTATGTAGTATAGAGAGGACATGAGGAAAACGATAACAACGTGGTCAAGTTATTTGTTTATCATAAGCCCAACGTACGAAGAGTTTTTACCGCAAATTAAACGCTTAATTATTTGGCGACTTTTGAATAATATTGACAGTCCATGTTTATAGCAAATGGATAACTCCAATCTCACGAAAAAACAAGAGTTAGTTACGGGTTTTACTCTAATAATTATTGCTCTGTTGCTACGTTCCGACTTTGAGATTATGACATATTTGTTTAAGTTTTGTTCTAGTGTTTGAAGTTCAAATATGATGATTGAGATTCTGTTCTGTTGTAATAGCTCTGTCCTGATGTTTAAGGTTTTGTTTCAAGTTTTGTTCTGGTGTTTGAAGCTCTGTCCTGATGTTTAAGGATTTATTTCAAGTTTTGTTCTGGTGTTTGAAGCTCTGTTCTAGTGTCCACTGGTGTTTCAGGTTTTGTTCTGTTGTTTGAGGTTCTGTTCTAGTGTTCACTGGTGTTTCAGGTTTTTTCTCGTGTTTGAGGTTCTGTTCTAGTGTTTACTGGTGCTTCAGGTTTTGTTTTGTTGTTTGAAGCTCTGTTCTAGTGTTTACTGGTGTTTCAGGTTTTGTTCTGTTGTTTGAGGTTCTGTCCTAGTGTTTACTGGTGTTTCGGGTTTTACTCTGATATTTGAGGTTCTGTCCTAGTGCTTACTGGTGCTTCAGGTTTTGTACTGGTGTTTGAAGCTCTGTTCTAGTGTTTAATGTTGATTCAGGTTTTACTCTGATGTTTGAGATTCTGTCTTAGTGCTTACTGGTGCTTCAGGTTTTGTACTGGTGTTTGAAGCTCTTTTCTAGTGTTCACTGGTGTTTCAGGTTTTGTTCTGTTGTTTGAGGTTCTGTCCTAGTGCTTACTGGTGTTTCAGGTTTTTTCTCGTGTTTGAGGTTCTATTCTAGTGTTTACTGGTGTTTCGGGTTTTACTCTGATGTTTGAGGTTCTATCTTAGTGCTTACTGGTGTTTCAGGTTTTGTACTTGTGTTTGAAGCTCTGTTCTAGTGTTTAATGTTGTTTCAGGTTTTACTCTGATGTTTGAGATTCTGTCCTAGTGTTTTCTGGTGTTTCAGGTTTTGTTCTGGTGGTTGAAGCTCTGTTCTAGTGTTTACCGGTGTTTCAGGTTTTGTTCTGTTGCTTGAGGTTCTGTCCTAGTGTTTCGGGTTTTATTAGGGTGTTTGGTGCTCTGTTATAGTGCTTACTGGTATTTCAGGCTTTATTAGGGTGTTTGAAGCTCTGTTATAGTGTTTACTGGTGTTTCGGGTTTTATTCTGGTGTTTGAATCTCTGTTCTAATGTTTACTGGTTTTATGTTCGACTGCTAAAAATATAAACTAGAAAATTATTTTTCTGACGATAACTGAAATAAGCACTGTCGTTTGATTTCTATACGGCTAATTATACAATATAAAGGCTAATTACGTACGCTTATCCACTTTCTTAGCATCGCAGATTTGAGACGTGGCGGAACGAGCTACGTATATAATGGCTGGAGACGGCTTGAATGGGTAATGAAGAAAAACTTTAATATAACATTGCTCCAGCCATTATTAGTCTCAAAGTGGGTTCATCGTCATCGAATTTGAGCTACGTATATATTTTGTTCACGGCGTGGCGCCACGGATGACATATGCATTTCGTTCATGTGGTGCAACGGACGACATACATATTTGGTCCACGGGTTTGTTTCTTTACTATTAACTACATTAATAAAAGCTTTACATCTAGTTGACTATCTGTGCTGTGTCTACCTTGATTTCTAGTGCTATACGGCCTCAGACTTGCCACTGAGCCACCTTTGGGCGATGTTTTGAAAGGATAACCTCAATCAAAACCAGCGTACTAATCCCTAAAGTCAAGGTTGTGGTTACGAAAAGGAACCCTGTGACCCATGGAAGCTGTACGTATCTACTGGTATAATTACCAGAATAAGAAACAAGGTTTTGAAGCTGAAATCACAACAATCTAATTCGATCACATGTACCCCCACCCACCCACACACACAGGAATTAGAAGAACTGAACGTAGTGAACCAAGGTTAGGGATTAGAAGAACTGAACGTAGTGAACCAAGGTTAAGGATTAGAAGAACTTAACGTAGTGAACCAAGGTTAGAGTTTAGAAGACATTAACGTAGTGAACCAAGGTTAGGGTTTAAAAGAACTTAACGTAGTGAACCAAGGTTAGAAATTAGATAACCTTAACTTAGTGAACCAAGGTTAGGGTTTAAAAGAACTTAACGTAGTAAACCAAGGTTAGGAATTAGAAGAACTGAACGTAGTGAACCAAGGTTAGGGATTAGAAGAACTTAACGTTGTGAACCAAGGTTAGGAATTAGAAGAACTTAACGTTGTGAATCAAGGTTAGGAATTAGAAGAACTTAACGTTGTGAACCAAGGTTAGGAATTAGAAGAACTTAACGTTGTGAACCAAGGTTAGGGTTTAGAAGAACTTAACGTAGTGAACCAAGGTTAGGGTTTAGAAGACATTAACGTAGTGAACCAAGGGAGGGATTAGAAGACATTGATGCAGTGAACCAAGGTTAGGAATTAGAATACCTTGATGTAGTGAACCAAGGTTAGGGATTAGAAGATCTTGATGTAGTGAACTATGGTTAGGGATTAGAAGATCTTGATGTAGTGAACTATGGTTAGGGATTAGAAGATCTTGATGTAGTGAACCATGGTTTGAAGCTAGATTACCTTGATGTAGAGAACCAAGGTTAGGGTTTAGAAGACATTAACGTAGTGAATCAAGGTTAGGAATTAGAAGACCTTAACTTAGTGAACCAAGGTTAGGGTTTAGAAGAACTTAACGTAGTGAATCAAGGTTAGGGATTAGAGACCTTAACGTAGTGAATCAAGGTTAGGGATTAGAAGAACTTAACGTAGTGAACCAAGGTTAGGGATTAGAAGAACTTAACTTAGTGAACCAAGTTTAGGAATTAGAATACCTTGATGTAGTGAACTATGGTTAGGGATTAGAAGATCTTGATGTAGTGAACCATGGTTTGAAGCTAGATTACCTTGATGTAGAGAACCAAGGTTAGGAATTAGAAGACCTTAACTTAGTGAACCATGGTTAGGGGCTAGACCTTGATGTAGTGAACCAAGGTTAGGAATTAGAATATCTTGATGTAGTGAACCATGGTTAGGGGCTAGAAGGCCTTGATGTAGTAAACCATGGTTAGGGGCTAGATGAGTTTGATGTAATGAACCAAGGTTATGAGTTAGACCTTAATGTAGTGAACCAAGGTTAAGGATTAGAAGACATTAATGTAGTGAAACAAGTTTATGGATTAGAAGAACTTGATGCAGTGAACCAAGGTTAGAGGTTAGATATTGATTTAATAAATCAAGGTTAAGGGTCAGACGACCTTGATGTACTGAACGAAGGTCTAGGGGTTGAGAGTATACAAAGCCTTACTTGGTTTTTATACAAAGTTTGGTTCACTAGTAATAAGAGATATCTCGGTCATAAATACAGATTACTAAAGGAGTTTAATATACTTTGTTGGAAATAATTCGTATTCTAATGAACATTATTGAAACTTAATGAAACGATTATTCTTGTTTTAGATAAAAAATGCATGATTTACATGTTTATTTAACGTGTTAAAGTTTCATATTAGTCACTTATTAATAACGCATACTTCCTTGACAAAAAATACATGATCCACATGGTTACTTAAGTGTTAAAGTTTCGCTTTAGTTATTTGTTTATTTTTT
>NW_013677223.1:6017-9136 GCF_000517525.1 Limulus polyphemus | reverse complement strand
GCTCGTAATTTATTAATAACACACACATTTCCTTTTGCAGTACGCAATTTTTATCACAAATTTCTGGTCTATTAGTTTATAATGCTTGGCCAACTTTCGGCGTTTAAACCGTAACTAGGCAATGTGTTACTGCAATCTGAACAGCGAATAACTTTTTCAACAAGATGGAAATTGGCTATTATACTAATTAAGTAATTTATCAACAAATGGTGGGTTTTTTTTTATTATTATTCTGGATTTAAATCCCTTGTTTTATTTATAGCATCATTCATCACACGATATAAATATTACATATATTCTAATATTTTGTTATTAAAGTTGACGTAACACGTTTACTGATTATTGGGTCTGTGGCCTCGTTGCATACTACTTGCTTTCTAAGCGAAACATACCCATTTAACTTACGAACAATATGAAGTTTTGAAAAATCTATTTGTGGGAGAATAGGTTTATTACTGTACAACGTTTAGTCTCTATCAGTGAGATATGATCACGTACAACATGTTACTCTTAAAATGAAAGGTTGTACAGAAATAAACCCACAAATATATGTCTCAAAACAGTATTTTCTGGGGCATAACTATTTCCTCTATTATCACATATATATGTCGTCTTTTGTCATATTTCTATACAGTAATTACATGTATTCTATTCATATCTAGTCCATCAGAAAATGGACTGTTTGATTTTACGAACACGCTAGCCTGGATGGCAAGTTGGGAGCATTGTAAGGATAAACAAAGTTCAGTCGTTTCAACAAAATAATGAAAATACGCCGCAGTATTACATTCACTTTACTCTTTAGTGATACAAAAAACACGGTTTCTATCAACGCAACCAACAATTTGTATGTATTGAAATGAATATCCGACTATGCAAAAATTGCTGTACTGCTTCCAAATGAATTTCCTTAAAAATAATTATGTTAGGTAAAATATTAACATAAAACATCAATAGAAATCATTTTAAAAAATGAAGCTAGGCCTAGGTTAGAATATAATTGCGTTTAACTAGGCCTAGATTACGCCAATTTATCTATGACACAGTCGCGGTTAATTAAGCTTAGAAGTTAGGTTACGACAAAAACGCGTTTCTTTTGTTGCAGTATTTTGTTGTTGTTGTTTTTTTCTGTGGCTCAAACATTCTGGAACCTTGACACTAACCTATGAATGTGTATCTTAAATTTCTAGGATGGACCACAATTCCATATCTATTGGTTACTACGGTTTTAAAGTAAATGTTAGTCTTTAAGATTATATATGCCTTTCTCATCCTATATTGAATTATCACAACCGGAAGTCCGCTGCAAGGGATATAGAGGGCTAAGAAGTAAGTTATTCCACAGTTCACCGGTGACGTTAGGTAATGTTTTCGTAAAAATACTAATGTCCGATGAGAATCCACTGAACTTAAATAATTTGTAATGTTTGAATATTGTAAAGGTTCCTGGTTTGTTTGTTTGAAGTTCAGCAAAAAGCTGCACAAAGGGCTATCTGTGCTCTGCCCACCACGGAAATCGAAACCCGGATTCTAGCATTGTAAGTCCGCAGACATGCCGCTGTGCCACTGGGGGCAAGTGCTCCTGGTCAAAATATCTTACGTTTTCTGACTGATAAGCGTTATAACAAACACAGTTATAGCTTCTGAAGTTTTATAGCACACTGATTATAGCGAACTACTAATAGACACTCTCCTTGGCGCGTGCACTGGTATTATTTATATCCGTGGGAAGGTTTCTAGAAAATCCAGCCTTACGTAACAATACTGGTTAAAGCGTTTACGTATATAAATATATTGTTGACTTTTACTCTCGAGGATCTTCTACAACTTTGTGTTCATATTACAATAAGTACATAACAACAAATTCATTACATAACTCGCTGTTTTTTTTTAACATATGGAGTATTTGTATGCGTGTGGTGAAGTTTAGGTTGACCGATATCGCTGTAAAACTATAGCCCTTCACTTCTTTTCATCATGTTCGGATCTCGTGTCCACACAGTGAAATGAAACAAAGAAATTTGTTTTTGGTTGTTGTTGTTTTGTTTTTTTTACCTCTCGTAGACATGACTTCATACATTTTCCTTTTCTTGTAGACATGACTTCATACATTTTCCACCTGCACAGTGGGTCCACAATGCTGTCATCATGTCTTCTACTGCATCCCAAATCTTGTCTGGTCGTTTCCACAAAAGAAAGATTGTCAACCCGACATTCCTCCCGTGACGTAACATCCACGTGCTGCTCCGCGCGGCTAGAATAAAGACGCGTAATGTTTGCATGGACCAGACTTGCACGAGAAAGTACAAGCGTTAAGCTGGGATACACCACAGCGGAGTAAAGAGTGGTTCGCTTATAGAGAACTTGTAAAGTTCGTGACAAAATGTTACAGGAAAGAATCCGGTGAATATACATTGTTTTCATTGCTGCATGGACAGTTTGATAAAACTTCAAGTTCGATCTATTCTTGTGGTGGTTTCGGCGGAGCATGTGTGTGCTTCTAGTTCTAGTCACACTCGCTAGTCACTTTCTAGGTAAGTAAACTGTCTTGTTTCTGTTAATAAATACAAAACACACACGCAGGCCTCAGTAAACACGGGCGTTTCTTTTCTAACCGATGCCATTTCTTTGAAATAACAAAACGTATAGCAAAGCGAATGACCGCCAAGCGCTCACCAAACGTAAAATATATTGGAGATTGGGATCCGATCAACAGGCTTACTGACAGCTACAGATCACACAAACACAAGTAGATAATAATAAAAAGTTACAACCTTGAAAAGTGAGGTACCAGGTGTTTAGTACGACGAATTAGAAGAAAGGAAACTAGGGATAGTAACTAGACGTAAAACAGTCCATCTTGACATCTGCCACGTATAGTTTATAACAACACATGTATTTGCTTAATTTCATAATTATTTCTCGCATTCCCATTTTCAAAGAACTTCATTCGATAACAGGTACATGTTAGAATAAATAAAGTCGATCTCAAGCATTGGTAAAGACATATATATATAACTCATAAAAACAACAAGCAGTCTAAAGTGGTGGTAAAGACATATATATATAACTCATAAAAACAACAAGCAGTCTAAAGTGGTGGTAAAGACATATATATA
>NW_013677223.1:2413-5310 GCF_000517525.1 Limulus polyphemus | reverse complement strand
AAAACATATTTCTTGTTGTTAACACTTGTCTACAACCGATCTCAGAGACCTTCAAAAAACATATTTCTTGTTGTTAACACTTGTCTACAACCGATCTCAGAGACCTTCAGAAAACATATTTCTTATTGTTAACACTTGTCTACAACTGATCTCAGAGACTTTCAGAAAACATATTTCTTGTTGTTAACACTTGTCTACAACCGATCTAAGAAACTTATCGAAGATAGGTCTTTCCTAACTTTATTATTACTTAACTTTTGGCTCTGCATGGCCAGGTGGTTAGGGAGCTCGACTCGCAATCTGCGGGTCGCGGGTTCGAATCACAGTCCCACCAAACATGCTCGCTCTTTCAGCCGTGGGGGCGTTATAACGTGACGGTCAATCCCACTATTCGTTGGTAAAAGGGTAGCCCAAGAGTTGGCGGTGGGTGGTGATGACTAGCTGCCTTCCCTCTAGTCTTACGCCGCTAAATTAGGGACGGCTAGCGCAGATAGCCCTCGCGTAGCTTTGCGCGAAATTCAAAAACAAACAAACAAACTTAACTTTTACATAAACAAACACAAAGTAAAACATTTAATCTGTTTACAACCATACGGAGCACGCAACTCTTCCCTTAGACTGATGTTACAGATTATTCACTTATCCTGATTCCTTTCTACATAAGTTGGTTTTTACATGTTGGCAAATCGTGTAGTTTTAACTACAGGGATAATTCATCTTTTTAACAGCTTATATATAAGGTTATCCAAATCGTGTAGTTTTAACTACAGGGATAATTCATCTTTTTTACAACTTATATATAAGGTTATCCAAATCGTGTAGTTTTAACTAGAGGGATAACTCATTTTTTTTACATTTATATATAAGTTATCCAAATCGTGTAATTTTAACAAGAGGGATAACTCATATTTTTTACAACTTATATATAAGGTTATCCAAATCGTTTAGTTTTAACTAGAGGGATAACTCATCTTTTTTTTTTTTACTACTTATACATAAGTTATCCAAATCGTGTAATTTTAACAAGAGGGATAACTCATCTTTTTTACACTTATATATAAATTATCCAAATCGTGTAGTTTTAACTAGAGGGATAACTCATCTTTTTAACAGGTTATATATAAGGTTATCCAAATCGTGTAGTTTTAACTAGAGGGATAACTCATCTTTTTAACAGCTTATATATAAGTTATCCAAATCGTGTAGTTTTAACTAAAGGGATAACTCATCTTTTTAACAGCTTATATATAAGTTATCCAAATCGTGTAGTTTTAACTAAAGTGATAACTCATCTTTTTTACAGGTTATATATAAGGTTATTCAAATCGTGTAGTTTTAACTATATAGGGAGAACTTACCTTTTATACAGCTTATCTGTGGTCATGCAAATCGTGTAGTTTTAACTATATAGGGAGAACTTACCTTTTATACAGCTTATCTGTGGTCATGCAAATCGTGTAGTTTTAACTCACCCATATAAACGTGGTGTTATGTATCAATTAATTATTTTTTTATAGTTAAACACAAAGCTACACAATGGTCTATCTGTGCTGTGCCCACCACGGGTATCGAGCGCTGGTTTTTAGAGTTATAAGCTCTCAGACACTGAGGTGCACAACTTTACGGAATTCCAAACGTACGATGCTTGACAGTTTACATAACAAAAATTACTGAGAGAGATAACAGATAAGGTGACAAAATTTTGTATTACATCAAAAAATAATTAGGATAATAATAACATTTTAGGATAAGATTTTTTTGTATCTGGACATTTTTGTCATCGATAATTATCGATTAATATAACTTACAGAGGTAATCCTATTTGTGTGGAAGATTTACATACATTGATACATAAATTTGGTTCATGGCGAATTCCCGATTATTCGACAGTACAATCCTCACTGGTAGACTTATGACTGGAGGTTTTTGTCTCAGGCCTTCCTAGGAAGTACATTCTGATAGCGAGATATTTAAACAGTATAGGACCAAAAGGGGTACAGTATTTTGAAGATGAGAACCATCAGTGCCCTTTATATATTGAAAATGACCACTAGACGATAACACAGTCAACTCAGCATAGAAATCAGAAAACCTCAATGTTCCTCTTTTCAAATATTTGATTGATTTAAATTCTAATGGGAGAGACTCGAACGACTGAACAGCGCATCAATCTTTATAACAAGAAGACCCAAAATTAGCCTTGATTACAAAAAGACCCAGGATCAGTCTTTATAACAAGAAGACCCAGGATCAATCTTGATAACAAGAAGACCCAGGATCAGTCTTAATAACAAGAAGACCCAGGATCAGTCTTTATAACAAGAGGACCCAGGATCAGTCTTATAACAAGAGGACCCAGGATCAGTCTTCATAACAAGAGGACCCAGGATCAGTCTTGATTACAAAAAGACCCAGGATCAGTCTTGATTACAAAAATACCCACGATCAGTCTTGATAACAAAATGACCCAGGATCGGTCTTTATAACAAGAGGACCCAGGATCAGTCTTGATTACAAAAACACCCAAGATCAGTCTTTATAACAAGAGGACCCAGGATCAGTCTTAATAACAAGAAGACCCAAGATCAGCCTTGATTACAAAAAGACCCAGGATCAGCCTTGATTACAAAAAGACCCAGGATCAGCCTTTATAACAAGAGGACCCAGGATCAGTCTTGATAACAAGAGGACCCAGGATCAGTCTTCATAACAAGAGGACCCAGGATCAGTCTTGATTACAAAAAGACCCAGGATCAGTCTTTATAACAAGAGGACCCAGGATCAGTCTTGATTACAAAAAGACCCAGGATCAGTCTTGATTACAAAAAGACCCAGGATCAGTCTTGATTACAAAAATACCCACGATCAGTCTTGATAACAAGAGGACCCAGGATCAG
>NW_013677223.1:0-1738 GCF_000517525.1 Limulus polyphemus | reverse complement strand
AGCCTTGATTACAAAGATACCCAGGATCAGTCTTTATAACAAGAGGACCCAGGATCAGCCTTGATTACAAAAAGACCCAGGATCAGTCTTTATAACAAGAGGACCCAGGATCAGTCTTAATAACAAGAAGACCCAGGATCGAATACTGCCTACCACCACCACCACAAACTTGAATGACAGTATAAGCTACTAACCAGCACAATTGACTTCAGGTCGCCACAACCTGACAATATGTAATTACTAAAACCAAATGAAAGTATAAATTTATAAAGTATTTGTGTTTCAGAAAGCTAGAGTCAAACCTTTTCCATTTTTCCAGTTCTCTTTAGTGTTATTATTATATGTCAAACAAAAAGTTTTTATTTTATTTTCAATTTTTCACAAAGCTATACTGCGCTAGCCCTTATTAGTTTGTCGTTCGTTGTTAAGCATATAATGGTCTCTTTGTGCTGTATCTACCACAGGCATCAAAACCTTATTTTTGACGTTATATAAATCCTCAGACAAACCGCTGAGCCAATGAGAAGAGGGGGGCTAATTTTGAATTAACAGACTAAAGGGAAAGCATCCAGTCAACAGCCTAAAAGTTCAAGTACATTAGACTTAGTCTGGGATCTTAATCTTTTACACAGTTTTCTTTTAGTGGGCCCAGTTATAGCCTTTCTGACAGCAGGGACAAATAAGTTTATCAACTACACTTGATGACTTTAATACTGGAATAAATCTGAAGAAAGAGCAGTTGGCGACATTCAGGTTTAAAAACGACTGAGTATATTTGGAGATAAACTTTACGAAGTAAATTTCTTAACTGATTTTTAAAAAAATAGAATTATATTTATTTACACATGTATGTATGACAAGTTAATAACAGCAGGACATATCGGAACTCGATAAATGAATGTCTTACTAAAACTTTGCTTATTCAAATAGTTGCAAATTATTCTATCAATAATATAATCAGGAAAAACATTTTTGCATAAGAATTCTTTGATGTTATTGAATTCTCCAATCAAAGCTTCGTATTTTGTACTCACGATGGAACGAATTCTCCAATCAAAGCTTGGTATTTTGTACTCACGATGAAACGAATTATCCAATCAAAGCTTCGTATTTTATACTCACGATGGAACGAATTCTCCAATCAAAGCTTCGTATTTTATACTCACGATGGAACAAAATCTCAAACAAGTTTTCTTTAAAAACATTTGGTACGAAATTTGCAAAGTTAATATACAAATAGTCATTTTTATGGTATAATTCACGTTGGAAGTGGGTATTATTGTTATAAGTCAAAGTGTCGAAAAATGAGAACTTATTATCCTGGTGATGTTCCACAGTAAATTTTATACTGAAAATCGTGATCAAAGTTCCTAAATATATATATATATATCTGCGGACAGTCTTACAACCATTGTTTTACATGATAGCACTGAAAAACATTGACCACAGAGGGCGCTTGACACCATCTATCTGATCACCGCCGTTAATTAAGAAGATTCGTTTGTAGGAATCATGAACAGACCCTCAGTATAAAATGGAATTTACTCTATCCACAAACTGAGAGACCTGAATTTAATCGAGCAAGCTCAGTTTAAAAATTTACTTACTTTGTCTAGCTTAACATTGACATCTTCATATCTCTGTAACAGAGTACCTTTGTCTCACTTAAAGTTAGTCTTGGTACCTCTATAACAGAGTACCTTTGTCTCACTTAAAGTTAGTCTTGATACCTCTATAA
>NW_013677222.1:8587-13695 GCF_000517525.1 Limulus polyphemus | reverse complement strand
GTAAACATAGATATACTAGAGTAGAATTGATGTAAACATAGATATGCTAGAATAGTGTTGTTGTAAAACATAGATATGCTAGAGTAGTGTTGATGTAAAACATAGATATGCTAGAGTAGTGTTGTTGTAAAAACATAGATATGCTAGAGTAGTGTTGTAAAAACATAGATATGCTACAGTACAATTGATGTAAACATAGATATACTAGAGTAGAATTGATGTAAACATAGATATGCTAGAATAGTGTTGTTGTAAAACATAGATATGCTAGAGTAGTGTTGATGTAAAACATAGATATGCTAGAATAGTGTTATTGTAAAAACATAGATATACTAGAGTAGAGTTGATGTAAAACATAGATATGCTAGAATAGTGTTATTGTAAAAACATAGATATATACTAGAGTAGAGTTGATGTAAATACATAGATATGCTGGAGTAGGTTGATGTAAAACATAGATATGCTAGAATAGTGTTGTTGTAAAAACACAGATATACTAGAGTTGATGTAAAACATAGATATACTAGAATAGTGTTGTTGTAAAACATAGATATGTTAGAGTAGTGTTGATGTAAACATAGATATGCTAGAGTAGTGTTGTTGTAAAAACATAGATATGCTAGAGTAGTGTTGTTGTAAAAAACATAGATATATTAAAGTAGAGTTGATGTAAAACATAGAACACTACTCTAGCATATTCAACTCTACTCTAGTATATCTATGTTTTTACAACAACACTACTCTAGCATATCTATGTTTACATCAATTCTACTCTAGCATATCTATGTTTTACATCAACACTACTCTAGCATATCTATGTTTACATCAATTGTACTGTAGCATATCTATGTTACATCAATTCTACTCTAGTATATCTATGTTTTTACAACAACACTACTCTAGCATATCTATGTTTTTACAACAACACTATTCTAGCATATCTATGTTTACATCAATTCTACTCTAGCATATCTATGTTTTTACAAGTGTAAAACATAGATATGCTAGAATAGTGTTGTTGTAAAAACATAGATATGCTAAAGAAGTGATGATGTAAGACATAGATATGCTAGAGAAGTGTTGATGTAAGACATAGATATGCTAGAGTAGTGTTGTTGTAAGAACATAGATCTTTAGATGATGTTCTTTATTTATATCATTGCTATTATATCGTTAGATGATGTTCATCATATCAGTGTTACTACATCTTTAGATGATGTTCATCATATCAGTGTTACTACATCTTTAGATGATGTTCTTCACATCAGTGTTACTATATCTTTCGATGATGTTCTTTATATCATTGTTACTACATCTTTAGATGATGTTCTTCACATCAGTGTTACTATATCTTTAGATGGTGTTCTTTATATCATTGTTACTATATCTTTCGATGATGTTCTTTATATCATTGTTACTATATCTTTAGATGATGTTCTTTATATCAGTAACTATATCTTTAGATGATGTTCTTCATTCATCTACATTTGTGCTACTATATCTGGCGTAAGTTGATTTACCTCACATTAAGCACGAAAATGTGTTTGATAATAAAAGTTAAGACCGTAGTTGTAAGCAGAATAGTTTTAATGCAGTAAACTGGGTTTCAAATGTTGAAATTCATCAATTCCTTTACGATGCTTCACTTGAGAGCATTCGTACAATAATGACTAACGACACGCCTGACTAAAATTATGTAACTCCTAACATATTCCTCTAAACTGACAAATTTTGGTAATTAAACGAAACACTGAAAGTGTAAGGAAGATATTATCACCATTATATTCTAAGTGTCTATCATTTTCGAATTTATTACGCTCGAGCTGATCTCGTTATAATAAAGTGTTGCTTCGTGTGGCGTAATACTTTCCAATTACGACTGTGAAAGTTAGAGATTGTTCTTCTCGTCCAAGTGAAAGTATGCAAATAAAATAATTCAAAGATGGATCGTTTAGTTCGACTTACGTGCAGGATCTTTATCTGCCCTTTCTGTTCTCTGAGCATCATTTGAGTGTAAAGTTATGTAAGCCTCACTTCAATCCTATAATTAACCAGCATAACCTGCATTTAACGCCATCTGCATCAAAAACAAAAATAAATAATTAATAAAGAAATAGAAAACTCAGTAATCAAATTCTTGATTTAGTATTGAAGCCAACCATAACTTTCTCATTACACCAGTGCAATTAAAATCTCATTTAATAAATGATTCAAATATTGAACATTCTGCAAACACAAAAGCATGACTAACCAAATCAAAGGTCCTGACCAAGTAATGAAATTATAATGAATTAGATATTACTGATGTAAGAACATAACTAACCAAATCTAAGGTCTTCAAGTGATAACGTTATATTTCGTTAGATATTACTGATGTAACGACATGACTAACCAAATTCAAGGCTTTGAAGTGACAGCGTTACATCAGATTAAATATTATTGATGTAAAGACGTGTCTAACTAAATCCAAGCTCTTGAAGTGATAACGTTATATTTGATTAGGTATTTACTGATGTAAAGAATGTCTAACCACATCCAAGGCCTTGAAGTGATAACGTTATATTTGATTAGATATTACTGATGTAAAGACATGTCTAACCACATCCAAGGTCTTGAAGTGATAACGTTATATTTGATTAGGTATTACTGATGTAAAGACATGTCTAACCACATCCAAGGTCTTGAAGTGATAACGTTATATTTGATTAGATATTACTGATCTAAAGACATGTCTAATCAAATCCAAGCTCTTGAAGTGATAACGTTATATTTGATTAGATATTACTGATGTAAAGACATGTCTAACCACAACCAAGCTCTTGAAGTGATAACGTTATATTTGATTAGATATTACTGATCTAAAGACATGTCTAACCAAATCCAAGCTCTTGAAGTGATAACGTTATATTTGATTAGATATTACTGATGTAAAGACATGTCTAACCACAACCAAAGTCTTGAAGTGAGAACGTTATATTTGATTAGATATTACTGATGTAATAAGTGATAACGTTATATCTGATTAGATATTACTGATGTAAAGACATGTCTAACCAAACCTCAGCTCCCGAGTTAGTAGAGATGATATTTTTTTACTTCCTATGTCAACCTACTGTAAATGTCGTATGTAGTGGATGTTATTTGATAAAAGTATCTGCTCTAACATCTGTTGACGTAGATTATGAACCTGTACTTAAAGTCCATAAGAAATAAGAATTTCCTTCCATATAAGGTTGCGACATATACTAACACGTCATACGATATGTTATATCCTATGTTATTATATACATTACTTCCGTTTCGAGCGATTCAAAAGATCCTCTTATTAAAATAATGCGACAATAAATCGTTAGATCTTCACCTGGTAGTCTCTCTATATATCACAGCAGCTACTGAATAAGTTTCGCTTATGTGTTTCATGTTTATTTAAAGGAAAAATGTGAGAAACCATTAACTATAAAACGGGTGTATTTAATGACCACATTTTTAATCCCCTAATAAGTCTTTATAATAGTCACGTACTAGCTCTCAGTTTTCTATCCGAAATATTGCAAGTTTTTAATTACATTACTTTCGGACATGTTTTTTTTTACGCTTCATTTACTTGAATATTTTTGGAAAACAAGTAGGTGGCGCTTCTCTACAGGCAGATTGTGTTGATGGTTAATAATCATGTCTTGACATATAAAAACAAAACCGCAACCTACGTTTGATTTGTTTGATAGCAGATATTATATATTAAGTAACATTGCTAACGTATGATTCATGTTAAAATAAAAGATTTAACTTGAATTTTTAAAAAATGTTATTCTAATCGACAATATTTCAACTAAAAAAAAAGTTCGGTTTGTTTGCTGTTAAGCGCAAAGCTACACAACGGGCTATATGTGCTCTTCCCACCGCATGTATCGAAACCCGCTTTTTACCGTCATAAGTAAAAATTAACTTTTATTACAAAGACTTAACCCTAATTTGTTTCTTCCCAAATCAATTTATTATGTTATTTTCAAATATTTTAGTTTAGGTTTGAATAAATCTAACAAAAGCACTTTTATCACTGTTATAGAAATTTATTCAGAATCTTGAAAACTTAAGATTGTTTGCTTCGGAATTTTCGCATAACGTTACGCTAGAGATATTCTTAAAATTTTAAATGAAGTGAAAAACAGCTAGTCAACGGTGCCCACTAGAATCTTTTCTTTTGGGATCAAATAGTGACTTTTAATCCTCACACCCAGGCCCTAAGGTGCTGAGCGCGTTTTTTACGGAAACGGGACCTGAATCTAAAATCCTCGGATTCATAATCTGGGCACGCGCGACCCTGAAGGCTTAGAACAAGATCTCTGTTCCCAGCGGGGTGGGTTCTAATTATTGCCATAAGTACAGAGAAAAAACACAAAGACTTACATAGATGTACATATATTAATGATTTATGTAAACATTTAAATATATATATATCTTTACAAGAGAAGGAACAGCTGAAGCGGCAAACCCCATGACGCACACAGGAAGAAGGGTAATTAGGAACGGCTGAATCAGCAAATCTGACGACATACATTAGAATAAAACAAGGTGATATTTTGAGCCAGTGTAGTAATTATCAGTTTCTCCTAGGATGTAAAAACTCCTTTCTTCACACAGAATGTAAAAACTACACCTATCTTCCTACAAAGTGTAAATACATCTATCTTCATGTACGATAAATACACCTATCTTCCTAAAAAGTGTAAATACATCTATCTTCATGTACGATAAATACACCTATCTTCCTAAAAAGTGTAAATACATCTATCTTCATGTACGATAAATACCCCTATCTTCCTGTAACAGTCTACAATAACACTCGCTACAACCAGGGTTTAAAAAATTATTATACTGTAAAAACACTTAGAATAAAATTTAGCACTTACCAAAACACAGTTATTAAACATGTGTTTGGCCAGGACTTGATACTGTTACGTAACTGCTTGTTTATTAATTTCCCGTAGAAATTCTTTCCGAGATACAAGTCCTTTCTTAATTAAAACTAGTTTATTCTTTCTCGATACAACTTTGCAATACACAGAATTTCCACAGTGACTTTAACTTAACTACTTTTATAAACATAT
>NW_013677222.1:0-7577 GCF_000517525.1 Limulus polyphemus | reverse complement strand
TGCCCCACTGTTAAACTATCATGGGATTGACGCAGCACAACTTCCCGTAACTGTCTCGGTATAACTGTTTGCCAGGTCGTCACTTTCCCATCTACAGTTTCCCATTTTTGGAGAAGAATACCATCTACAAGCTTTCTGCTTGTTTGTTAATTTCCCGTAGAAATTCTTTCCGAGAAACTTCAGCGATACAAGTCCTTTCTGATTAAACTAGTTTATTCTTTCTCGATACAACTTTGCAATACACAGAATTTCCACAGTGACTTTAACTTAACTACTTTTATAAACACACGCTATAATTCACATTGATTCACACACTTTCTTAGAGTGCCTACTGATCGCTTGACTCAATTATTTCTATCTTCAATCTATCTGCCTTTATATATTAAAAAAGAGGGCGTCTAGCCAAATACTGGGATATTCGTGAGATTGCCCGATAAGTCACGATCCTTCTAGTAACTCTAGCACGCATGCTCCCAGCGTCGCGTGACTTCCGCTGTCGTAACAATACTAATGTTAATGAAGAAAACATATTTATCAATTTTAATTATTTTAAGTAATGGAAGAAGGAAAAAGAACCAGAGGAAGAAGAAACATAATTCTAAAAAACAACAACACAATATTCCAAACTTTTCTATATTAATAACAATATTGAGTGACAACAGCAATAATTACGGCAGAGTATTTATTCATTCACTCCATCATGTCACGAGAGTACATCTCATGTGATCATAAATTTAAATCAGTTTATAATACATACATATTAACTCAAAATAAACATTATCAGCTAGAAGGTGAGTTAGTGTTTTAATGTAACTAAAAACTTATAGATAAACTAAACAATAGAAGGAATAATAAATGAACGAGAAACAAAGCCATAACGAACAAAAAATAAATAAATTTGCTATACCACCTATCTTCATACAGGATGTAAACACTATATCTTGATACAGGATGCAAATACCCCTATCTTCTTACAGTCTGTAAACACTACCATCTTCCAACAGAATGTAAATACACCTATCTTCCTACAGTCTGTAAACACTACTGTCTTCCTATAGGATGTAAATGCTCGTATTTTTTACAGGATGTGAATACACCTATCTTACTACAGGATGTGAATACACCTATCTTACTACAGGATGTAAATACCCCTATCTTCATACAGAACGTAAATACACCTATCTTCCTACAGGGTGTAAGTACTTCTATCTTCATACAGAACGTAAATACACCTATCTTCCTACAGGGTGTAAGTACTTCTATCTTCCTACTGGGTGCTTTACTTGAACAAATGCTGGTTTTAACCATATTTCCCGCTGGATTAATTATTTGAAGAAATAATTTTAGGAATTCTTATTGTATTTCAGGAGTCTGATTGGAGTCCAGAGAATTGTGTTTTAGTTCTTCAAGTAGTCGAGATATGTTATTTGTCTACTTAGGTTATAGTTCAGTAACATACCTAATACATGTGTGTCTTCTACAACATGACACATCACATGATTTCTGATCAGAGTTATGGGTAATTTTTATCAATGACACGCGTGGCGGATCACTCAGCAAGTTGTATAAAAGTTATTTCAAATATATCGCTGCATTTCTGAAGAACAAGCGAAACGTATTATTCATCTTTCAAATATATCACTACGTTATTGCCGAGCAAGTTAAATGCATTCTTTAGCTATCATCACAATATTTCATTTTCAAGTAACACTCGGAAAACGTAGTTTAAACATTGTTTGTTTTTCACGGCTACTAGCCAGGATTCACGCTGTCTTGATTTGCAGTAGTGGCTGATTCGATTTAATATATCAAATAATTACAACTTTAGTTTGTCATACGCCACACAGCGTATTTCATCATTTCGACCGAACATACTCATTTTTCACGAAAAGCGTGTAGAGGCTGTATAACTTTAAATAAAGCTTTGAATGAAACGTCAAGAGGATAAACTTATACATGGTGCAAGTTGTGCAATTAAACTTAGTTTTCTTTGAAATTCGTGGGGATGCGTTTTGCGAAGCTCAACACAGTCACCGTTTTAATTTATCCTGTATTTTCTGGGGTGTACAGAGTGTTCCGAAACGAACTTTACCATACTGTGCTTAGTAACATATAAGTAGTCTACCATTACGTAAAACCCGTGCAAATAACATAACCCTTTGATTAAGTAACCGTAACACCAGTCTTCCTGTTAATAAAATTAAAAATATAGTCTTTAAATGACAATTTTAAAATTTTGACGTTTCTATGACAGCGCTACTCATAATACTTGTCGTTGTTTCATAATATCACGTATCTTTTACTTAACAATAAACTTGGGCAGTTTGGTCAAAGCGTCTTCTACTAAATACAAGAATTTCAATGAGAAGTAAGTTCAAACCACAGATTGAAGATTTAACTGGAATATTCATACAAAACAAGGGTAACTACAGTATTAAAACTTTACACACCGGTGTACGAAACAAATTTAGCCACCAGAGGTCACTCTTGAACACCTCCTTCCGTAAGAACAAAGAACAGTTACAGCATCATTAAACAGACGTTCAAGTTTAAAATTTTCAACACTTTCATCTTTGAAGTTATAAACTTTCCATTTCCAAATAAGACTAAGCTATGTTCGAACGTTTACTACTCATAACTTATTAGATAAGACTAAGTTATGTTACAGCGTTTAATATTCATAACCTATTAAGTAAGACTAAGTTATGTTATAGCGTTTACTACACATAGCTTATTAGATAAGACTAAGTTATGTTACAGCGTTTACTACTCATAACTTATTATATAAGACTAAGTTATGTTACAGCGTTTAATATTCATAACCTATTAAATAAGACTAAGTTATGTTACAGCGTTTAATATTCATAACCTATTAAATAAGACTAAGTTATGTCACAGCGTTTACTACATATAGCTTATCAGATAAGACTAAGTTATGCTACAACGTTTCATATTCATAACTTATTAAATAAGTTATGTTAAATCAAGGTTAAAAATACAAGTCACGTGACACCCACACTGACACGAAATCGCGGTGGAACGGAATGTATCAGAACTACGTTTTGACATTGTATAGCATTTCGTAGGTAGTGTGATGCCAGCTCTTTCAAACACAAAACATTTATACTCTCAGATCATGAAGATGTGTTCATTAGTAGTCGTGTTTTAGAATATTTAATTTTTTTTAATCATTTTCAATTTTATATTGATAAATGTTTTTCGTATAAGAATTATTTTGAATTATTCGCTTTATAGATGGGTTTAGGACTAACCTAAATATCTTAAACTAACTGAACATCGTGAGATATTATTCGGTTTGCGGCCAAAAATATCGATAACAGAGAGGGAACTAAACTGATGAGATAATTAATTCCAGTCACTATAAGTAGGAACAGCACATAAATAAGTTATACTCGATACTAGGATAACTTTCAAGTTTAATTTATAGTCAGCTCATAACTGGTAAGCTATATTTGTCTTTGTATTGTGACTATAAAAAAACACACCGAACTTTTAAAACCAGCACAAACTGTTACACAAAACCAGTAAACTCGATACAAACTGTTACACTACACAATATTTGTAAAACCGACACAAAAAACTACTTATAGAACCTTCTATATAGTAAACACATACACAAGGATCTTGTACATAGACTCAGGAGAAGTATCGTGTACATAAACTCAGAAGAAGGATGGTGTACATAAATTAGGAGAAATATAGTGTACATAAACACACAAGAGGGGTCGTGTACGTAAACTCAGGAGAAGGTGTACATAGACGCAGAAGAAGGATCGGTTACATAAACTCAGAAGAGGGATCGTGTACATAAACACAGGAGAGGGATTGTGTACATAAACACAGGAGAAGGATCGTATACATACAATCAGGAGAATGATCGTGAACATTAATTCAGAAGAATGCTCGTGTACATAAACTCAAGAAAACGATCGTATACATACTTTCAGGGGGAGGATGCTGTAAATAAATGTACATCGGAATATCTGCAAATCCTATCAAGAACAACATAGATGATGAGGAGATATGAACATTGAAAGTTTTCGTAGTAGAGTAACAAATCTTGCAACTGATGTGGATGTAGCAAATTAAGTGACTCAAGACGATTCTTTTTTCTGATAACATCATCATCGTCGACTTCAAGAAATAAACTGATGATCATCAACGAGTATTCACAACGTTATTTCAAATTCTCCTTACTTAACTGTGTTTTGTCTGACTGTTTTCAGCCTTGGTGGCTGCTCCTCTGAGAAAATACATGATTTGGATACCCTCATCTTCTTGATGAGCACTCCCTTTGAAAATGTTGTTAGAATAAAGGAGGAAAAAAAAGCTTTAATGTAACAAAGAGTTCCTGAAAAACAAACATGAGCCCGTGCCTAATTTCTTACTGTAAAGAAACAAATTCACCAATAGAGTTTTCAACGTTTACTCTACTCTTCTGAGAATAGGTTTCAAAGGAAACTAAATTACAGGAAAGTATGGTACTGCTATCCTGCTAGAAAGTGAAGACGTTCCAAGAGAACTGTGATGAGCTTCTTCAGGCGAGAGCAACCCTCACGGCACTGCAGTATGATAACTTTCTTTAATGAAATTTAAACTTTAGCTGGAGCAAAAAGAATGCACGGAGATCCATAGAATTAAAAGTTGTAAAAGGTGTAGAAGAAGGAATGATAGTTTAGTCCTAGTTCCTTTATTTAGCTTTGTTGAGATGAATTATTCAGAAGTTCCACTGACAGGTTCTGGTAACTCGAACAAAGAATCAATGTCATTTTTTTTACCCAGTTTTGATTTTCTTATTAAGCCTTTTAAAATGTAAATGTTTGTGGAAGCGAAGAGTCGCTAAGAATATTTTTAAAAGTTGTACTAGCCAATTAGAGAAAATTTGTCACAAATTTGTATCTTTATGTTCTAAATGCAACATGCTAGCTAAGTGACGAAAATGATTTCAAGTGTTTAGAGTAAGATTGTACACACATGGACGAAATATGCAAAGCTCGGTCCTTAAACTTCTGTATGAAATATATTTTGGTTATTTCCAGCTTTAAGCATATTTTAAACAAATAAGCAGTATTTGATATCTCAGGGTGGATGAAAGAGAAAAATCGACTGAAATCGTGAGTTTAAGAGTAAATTACAAACTACTTGGGATTTTGTTTAAAAGCATTGTTATTACAGGTTCATTCTAAGACTTTTTTACTTCTTCCTCTTATAATCCAGTAATTATTGATTCTATGCTTCCTAAAATATATTTGTTTTATAGTTCCGTAATTATTAAAGTTCTAGGAACAAAAGAACCAACGATCACTGGAATATAAAACAAAAGAGGAAACAAATTCTAGGAACAAAAGAACCAACGCTCACTGGAATATAAAACAAAAGAGGAAACAAGTTCTAGGAACTAAAGAACCAACGATCACTGGAATATAAAACAAAAGAGGAAACAAATTCTAGGAACAAAGTAACGTTTCCTCTTTTGTTTTATATTCCAGTGAGCGTTGGTTCTTTTGTTCCTAGAATTTGTTTCCTCTTTTGTTTTATATTCCAGTGATCGTTTGTTCCTTTGTTCCTAGAACTTGTTTCCTCTTTTATTTTATATTCCAGTGATCGTTGGTTCTTTAGTTCCTAGAACTTGTTTCCTCTTTTATTCTATATTCCAGTGATCGTTGGTTCTTCTGTTCCTAGAACTTGTTTCCTTTTTAGTTTTATATTCCAGTAAGCATTGGTTCTTCTGTTCCTAGAACTTGTGTATATTTTTTTCATATTTTAGTGATTATTGGTTCTATTTTTCTAAATCTTGTTTCCTCTTTTGTTTTATTTTCCTGTGAATATTAGTTCCTTGGTTCCTAGAGCTTGTATATTTTTTTCATATTTTAGTGATTATTGGTTCTATTTTTTCTAAATCTTATTTCCTCTTTTGTTTTATTTTCCTGTGAATATTGGTTCCTTGGTTCCTAGAGCTTGTATATTTTTTCATATTCCAGTGATTATTTGTTCTCTTGTTCCTGAAGCTTCAGATCAGTTCAAACCGATTAAAACAGGACACTAACAACAGACAAATTTCAGAAGTATTTCCACTAATTTTCAAACTTAGTATAACGAAACTAGTTTATAAGTTATAAAACCAGATTTGCTAAAGTCATAAGGCTTGTGATATCATAAATCCGTTTTTTTAAAAAACAACGATACCAACACTACTCCTATCTATGCCACATAATAATACCACATCAAAAGTCTTCTTTCTGTGTTTTATAATAACATTACCACATCAGAAGCCTTCTGTCTGTGTTTTATAATAATGTTACCACATTCAAAGTCCGGCTGTATTGTATAATAAAATTATCAGATGTTATTATACAACACAGCCGGACTTGTGATTATCAGATCACAAGTCCGGCCGTGTTGTATGATAACATTATCAGATCACAAGTCCGGCTGTGTTGATGATAACATTAAGATTACAAGTCCGACTGTGTTGTAAAGTGATTTCAACCCTAACGAAACAAATGAGCCTTCAACAAAGTGACATTCCACAAAAAATGGACATCAGATGATAATACGCTGGAGAGAATAGTAATGGGTACAAAATAACTTTTCCTGCCTGGCAGGAAGTGGCGCGAAAATAATACTCAGGCAGAAGGGACTCGAAAGAGAAGTGAAGAATCATGTTTCTCTCGATGTTTCAGTCAAGCTAGTCACAGCTGATGTTTCTTCTCCCTCTTCACTTATTCGCCCCTATTAGAAGTAGAGGATTTCTTTTACCACATCAAAACTTGTTCTCTCGTCAAAAACACATGTTTGTTCAGGAAACGGATGGCCTGAAACTGTGGTAAACTTTTTCACGGTGATTCAATAAACATAGCACCAATCCGTCACGATTATTCACGAAACTCTAGCTGTCACGGTGAGTTACATAATAAAACATAAATCCGTCACGATTATTCACGAAACTCTAGCTGTCACGGTGAGTTACATAGTAAAACATAAATATGTCACGATTATTCACGAAACTCTAGCTGTCACGGTGAGTTACATAATAAAACATAAATCCGTCACGATTATTCACGAAACTCAAGCTGTCACGGTGAGTTACTTAACATAGTATTTGCATAACAGATAGTAAAACTAGGGAAGTTAAAAAATATTAGGGAAAACTTTTATTATTGCAACTGGTCAATGATGTTTTCAGTTATTATTTTCGTCATCAAAATATAGGTTATTTCAACTAAATTATAAACTAGACAATGTGAGTATCAAATACGTTTTTCTGAGTCAATATGTGTCCTAGCCTTTCTACAAACTATGAACTGAATCGTGTAATTATGAAATACGTTTTCTTGAGTCAGTTGTTTGTCCTAGCCACAGGTAAAATTTCTAAAACCTATAAACTGAATCGTGTAATTACGAAATATGTTTTCTTGAGTCAGTTGTTTGTCCTAGCCACAGGTAAAATTTCTAAAACCTATAAACTGAATCGTGTAATTACGAAATATGTTTTCTTGAGTCAGTTGTTTGTCCTAGCCACAGGTAAAATTTCTAAAACCTATAAACTGAATCGT
>NW_013677221.1:9224-14056 GCF_000517525.1 Limulus polyphemus | reverse complement strand
GGTAAAAGAGTATCTCAAGAGTTGGCGGTGGGTGGTAATGACTAGCTGCCTTCCCTCTAATCTTACACTGATAAATTAGGGATGGCTAGCGCAGATAGCCCTCGTGTAGCTTTGCGCAAAATTTAAAAACAAACAAACCAGCAATAAAACTAGGTCAAATTGTATTGTACAAATTTGACATGGGCACTTCAATTACATGTAAAGACTGTGGTAATTGTAACATTGGAGAAACCGGTCAACAAGTTTATACACGAATATAAGAACATTTAAAGGTTTTTTTTTTTTAGTTTGAGCACATGGCTCAAAATGAACACTATTTTGTTGCCCCGGATGTTAAAGCCATTGACAATAGAAGCAAAATCAATAAAATTATCTTTATTTAAAAAAAAAATAACAAACTTAGCATTACCCAGTATTCAGGGTTAAAACTATATTTATTTTAATCTGTCCCTATTTAGCAGTTGTGTCTGACTTGCTTGTTTTTTTGTTGCTTAGCGTTGTAGTATCACTCGTTGTTCATGGTTGTGTTCCGTTATTCATATGTATCCACCTGACCATTCGTGATAAATCTCATGGCGTAACGTTTTTAAAAATAAAATAAAAATTATGTTTTATACATATATATAATTACTTGCTTTATCTGTAAATAAACTTTTAATTTTCGTATTACAAGTTGTTCCTTTAGTTTCATATAATATACCACAAAATAGTGTGTGTGTGTTTGTTTGTTATGGATTTCGCGCAAAGCTACACGAGGGCTATCTGCGGTAGCCATCCCTAATTTAGCAATGTAAGACTAGAGGGAAGGCAGCGAGTCATTACCACCCACCACCAACTCTTGGGCTACTCTTTTACCAATGAATAGTGGGATTGACCGTCACTTTATAACGCCCCAGCGGCTGAATGGGCGAGCATGTTTGGTTGGACTGGGATTCGAACCCGTGACCCACAGATTGCGAGTCGAGCGCCCTAACCACCTGGCCATGCCGGGCCTCACAAAATAGAATAACAAGTATAAACAATGAAAGAAATGAATTAATGTTTCAAGCAAAGCTACACAAGAGCCATCTGCGGACAGCCGTCCCTAATTCTGAGCTTGGAAACTAAGGGAAAGGCAGCTAGCTAGTCAACAGCACCACTGTCAACTCTTGGACTACTCTTGTCTGATCAAATAGCGGGATTTGATAAACATTTTCTGTGCGCCCACTTCCTCAAAGTGTGGAGAGCGTTTTTGCAGTGACGAGTCTGAAAACCATGAATTACTGAATTTATACTCTGAACACTTTAACTTCTAGGCCATGCGCCCGAACCCAGTTTATATAGACACTTAGAAAATAACGATAAAGATATTAAAAGTTTATTGTACAAAGCTGTTTTATCTACTTATCTACCACGTTAATTAATGAGCAAGAAGTACATAAATATTAACTATTCTTGTGTCTTTAATAAAACAAACTAATCTCTTTCTTCCGTGATCTAAATAACTGATGGAATTTCTTAGAGAACTCCTTATCTGAGTGAAGAAGTAAGAAAAGATAAAAAAAACGCTCTTTAGACAAGTGTAATTTCGGGAAGTTATATAAGCAAAAGAACATTTTATTCATGTATTCTTTCTACTGTGAATAAAGGCGTCAATATGTGGTTACCTCTATTCACAAAATATAACTGTCGTTAATGGCGGTAAAGACTTGTGAAAGATTTTACAATTTCTCTGGAAAAAGTTTTCATGTAGAATATAAATTATTCAAATTCTTACACAGGTACAATGTTTAAAGAATATATTGCGAGAAATAAAATAAAACGCGAACAAATATGCGATATTTTCAATAATCCTTTTTGGCAACTTACAGGTGTCGATACACTCGACGAAAAGCTTCAATACATGAATCATCTCTTTCAACGGTCTGGATATATTCAGTGTACGGGACAACAAATGGATAAAATAAATCTGCAACGTTACAACTATGACATGCAACAGATAATTAGTCTGGTGATCTGACATACAAATGATTGGCCATTCAGCCTATGTTATAAATATTGTACATACACATTCTTGTCTCGTTTGTTACTTCGAAGTGAATCACGGAGTTTAAGATGCTCCAAGTTGTTGATGAGTCATGGCTAGGCCTAACATAAATCACTTGCGTGTTTTATAAAGATGAAGAACCGTTAAATCAAACGTAACAGGCTCTTACGAATATAGAATACGGTGTTTCAAACTGCCGTTACGTTGCTATGGAACCTTCCAAACTTTTACTCAAACATCTATACAAAGAAGGTGGCCACCACTTGTCTATCCTCGCTAACCCTTAGGGTTATCTACTGAGACTGGATCAAACGTTCACAGCCGCAACTGGATGGCACGCTACTACATGGAATATTAAAAAAAAACTTTACAAGGTATTCTGTATGCCAGACACCCAGTTGGTGTGAGCGAAATGCACCTGGCTGGGTGTTAAGCATATAGACTAGCCATTTTGGCAACCACATGTTAGACAATACTATTTTTTGTACATTAGGTGTTTCATCTACAGCCAGAGAAAAGGGGTATGCGTATCTGAAACCAGATCCAACCCATTTTTATAAAGATATTTCGTGCATATGGCGGTTGTAAAGGTGTGGTGTGGGAACGAATAAACACTGGTAGAAGTACTGATTTCTACATCCTAAGTGGAGGTATTATTAATGCCTCATGTAACAAATGCCCTGGAAACAGATGTTTCAGTGACGTGATCCAGAAATGCCTCAGCACCTTATCCTTTTGAGAATCAGTGTCAAGGTGTTTTTTTACTATCCCTGGACACTATACAGATGAATATGTAAAACCACCTTCTTTAAATGAACTGATCATATAATGAATCATTAAAAGTCTTATAATGATAAAATGAACTGGAGTATTAATATAATAAGTAACTTATATTTTTCTTTGTCATTTGTTTGTTTGTTTATTTTAAAGCCACCACACTGGGCTATCAGCTACGTCCACCAAGGGAGAATCAAACCCCGGATTTTAATGTTGTAAGTCCGTAGTCTTATACTTTTTTCTGCCTTGGAATACCAGAAGTAAGATTCAAATGAACTTTTCCTCGTTTATAAAGAATAAAAGCTTTGGTAACAAAATTGGTACTGAACCAAGATTTCATACAGACTGGTAGGACCGGCATGACCAGGTGGTTAAGGCGCTTGACTCGCAATCTGAGGGTCGCGGGTTCCATTCCCTGTCACACCAAACATGCTCGCCCTTTCAGTCGTAGGGGCGTTATATTGTGACGGTCAATCCCACTATTCGTTGGTAAAAGAGTAGCCCAGGGGTTGGCGGTGGGTGGTGTTGACTAGCCACCTTCCCTCTAGTCTTACATGGCTAAATTAGGGACGGCTAACGCAGATAGCCCTCGTGTAGCTTTGCGCAAAATTAAAAAAAAACAAAAAACAACAGACTGGTAACTGAAGCGGCATTCGAATTTTGTAGTATTTATTCACGAAACATCACTCAGCCACTTCTTCCTATGGTTAATTTAAAATCATCGTATTTATTTGTATACACAAATATGCCTCAATATACAAATATTGCTATTTTTGGAACGCAGTATTTATGATAATGTAAAACATGTATAGTGATTCTCTGTGCGTTGAAAGTTATTAATCCCCTAACTTTTGTAAAAGAAAGTAACACCCGTGTAACACAGGAACGTCTATATTTTTAGAGAGATCTTATTCGAGGCGTACTGAATTTTTCACAAGTACTTTGCATATATATATATATATATATATTATTGAATTTCTATTTATCTGCTCTTAAATTCAGTGTTCTATCATAGTCTCCAACAAAAGACACGCAGGAGAATGGCTTCATGTATTAAAATAAGTTTTATCTCTCTGTAAATCTCGTGCTATCAACTCATTTCTTATTCTCAAGCGGACGTTTTTCGCTTCACGATATCTTAACATATTGTATCTTATCGAGTACCATGGCTATATAACGTTACAAACTGTTATTTTCGTGTTTAGAAAATCAACATAAGAAAGCTTGGCTGCTTTATTTTTTGTCAGACATGTCTGAAATTCGTACCTTATGACTATTGGTACTTCCTTCTTGAATTCAACACGGCTGTTAGTTATTCAATATTCGCCTTATACACTGTTCGTTACTTTATCAACAAATGTATTATTTTTTAAGGCCTCTTATTTAGTTCCCGTTCAATTTCATCGACTCTCTGTTTACTATCACTGTTATTTTCCTCTTACTGAATGAATAGTTATTCTTTTTCTGCCTCCCAGTGGCACAGTGGTATGTCTGCGGAATTACAAAAAACAAGAAACCGGGTTTCGATACCCGTTGGAGGGCAGAGCACAGATAGCCCATTGTGTAGCTTTGTGTTTAATTACAAACAATAAATAAATTTTCGTTTCTTTACTATTTAAGTAAAAAATAATAATACAATTTTAAATCAAATTATTTGGAGAGAAGACAATAATGGTGGTTAAAAAATAAATCTCAAGGTAGATGAAGGAAGAAAAGGCTGAGCTATGAACACAAAGTATTATCTCAAACACTACTTCAATATATAAGTGAAAGAACTCACTTTATTAAAAGAATATTTAACAAGGTAGATGGAGGAAGAAAAGGCTGGGCTATGAACACAAAGTATTACCTCAAACACTACTTCAATATATAAATGAAAGAACTCACTTTATTAAAGGAATATCTAACAAGGTAGATGAAGGAAGAAAAGGCTGGGCTATGAACACAAAGTATTACCTCAAACACTACTTCAATATATAAATAAAATAACTCACTTTATTAAAGGAATATCTAACAAGGTAGATGAAGG
>NW_013677221.1:6261-8402 GCF_000517525.1 Limulus polyphemus | reverse complement strand
CCAACACTTAGGCAAACCGAGTGAAGTACGATACTCAATAATACTTGCGAGTAGAAGTTAAGTAGGAATATCTAAAAAATACTTAATATGTCCTCCAAATTACCGCTACTTAGGCTCTCTCGCTTCAAAATTCGAGCATGTATTCGTTTTTGTTTTGTTTTTAAATAAATATTTCGTGATTGGAATAAGTTTATACTGCAAGGGTCCGAGATGTAGCTTTAATAAGGCAGACAGCATTCTAAGATCACGTACATATGATGTACACATCCAATAGTACGAAACAAATAATGTACCGCAATGTCAGTATTACATAATAGTTAGTGTTCTGATTAATAGTCGTGCTTCGTTTCAGCAAGGAAAGACGACGTCCGATCGCAAAATAACCTGAAGACAGAAAAACACACAAGTTAACACGAATTAATTAATGGTCAAAGACATTGACCAGTGACTGAGGATTTCTGGCGAGTTGTGATATTTTACTCTTTCTTTCTAGTGGTCAAAGTTTACAAAGGATTTCGGGTCAGCTGATTTTCATCACATGCCAATTTTGTTCTAACGGCCAATAGTAAAGGTATTCTTAACCTGCAATCCGAAAACATGCAAGACATTTCTGTTAAAAACAAAATCCAGAAAAGTTTTAGGAAGCATGTTCAACTGAAGTTTGGAGAGCGATTTTTAATAAGTTTGTGTTTAAGCAGGTAATATAAAAGAAATACGTTGCCAAACTTTTCTTCTTGAGGCTACTTGCAATAAATAATATGTATACCAACAATGGTGCTTCAGTGGCACAGGAACAGTAAGTAAAGAACATTCTACTGAACTGTGAAATATGTAGAAACTAACCATTTTTATCCTCAGCCAATAGAAACCTAACCTTTAATGATACGTGAAGCGCCGACCCAAGAGACTTATATTACTTCAATCAATCTAAGTTTAACTGCACGTAGAAACAGCTGTGAGAACGTAAAGATAAACCCTAAAATTACTATGGAGAATGCATGAAATTTTTGTAATATATAAAATTTTAAAATAAAATAATTTATATTTAAGTGAATATGAACATGAAAATGCGATTAATCAAATGCTTAGAATTAAGTAATATTCTTTATATGCCAGTTCTAAGCCCTTAGACTTAAAATAAATATTGTCTGCTAAAAACTTTAAAAATATGATCACCTAAGTGCCTTTAAAAATATTGTCACCTAAGTATCCTTAAAATATTGTCACTTAAGTGCCTTTAAAATATTGTCACCTAAATGCCTTTAAAATATTGTCACCTAAGTGCCTTTAAAAATATTTTCTCCTAAATACCTTTAAAAATATTGTCACCTAAGTACTCTTAAAAATATTTTGTCCTAAGTGCCTTTAAAAGGATTGTTCTAACTATAAATAACGTTCTTATACAAACTTGGGAAATAAATCGGTATTTTACTTTTTAAAAAAGCATAGATTTAAATGTATACTGACTGATTATTTCATAACAATACCCACTTCACTGAAAATCCAGTTTTCTTAAAATGACTAATAAAAATGTTGAATTTCTGGAGATAAAGTGGTCAATTTAACATGTGAAGGCGCTTGCGTCGAGTCGAGTGTCAGAAGACTAGGGGATCGTACAGAAAAGCACTTCTAATCCATGGTTCATGGACAGTTCAAGCATTGTTCGGCATGCACTAAGTGAAAATGACATGGTCCCATCCCATAATATGTTCAGTGAAGCCGAAAACAAGTGAAGGAGATTTTTACTTATTCAGAAGAATCCGAAATTAAACAATCAACAAAGTGCTTTTAATAAAGTGAGTTCTTTCATTTATATATTGAAGTAGTGTTTGAGGTAATACTTTGTGTTCATAGCCCAGCCTTTTCTTCCTTCATCTACCTTGTTAGATATTCCTTTAATAAAGTGAGTTCTTTCATTTATATATTGAAGTAGTGTTTGAGGTAATACTTTGTGTTCATAGCCCAGCCTTTTCTTCCTTCATCTACCTTGTTAAATATTCCTTTAATAAAGTGAGTTCTTTCATTTATATATTGATGTAGTGTTTGAGGTAATACTTTGTGTTCATAGCACAGCCTTTTCTTCCTTCATCTATCTTGTTAAATATTCCTTTAATAAAGTGAGTTCTTTCATTTATATATTG
>NW_013677221.1:0-5716 GCF_000517525.1 Limulus polyphemus | reverse complement strand
TACTTCACTCGGTTTGCCTAAGTGTTGGAAAACTTGTCGGTGCTACTTAACTTCTACTCGCAAGTATTATTGAGTATCGTACTTCACTCGGTTTGCCTAAGTGTTGGAAAACTTGTCGGTGCTACTTAACTTCTACTCGCAAGTATTATTGAGTATCGTACTTCACTCGGTTTGCCTAAGTGTTGGCAAACTTGTCGGTGCTACTTAACTTCTACTCGCAAGTATTATTGAATATCGTACTTCACTCGGTTTGCTTAAGTGTTGGCAAACTTGTCGTTAAATGTTAGGATTGACCGTTGTCAATATTAACCAGTACATCGTTGTATTGTATCAGTAAACTTCCAAAATTCGTAACCTTTTTTAGTTGAGCGGAAAACATAATAGCAATTTTAAAACATATTACCAAACCATAAAATGAGTATTCGTCATATAACCCCGAAGTACCCGTACAACGCACTGGGAAGATTTAGGGACCTCCCTCTTCTCGAGAGTGACATAGAAAAATCAGATTCGAATGTCGACCCCCGTATGACACTTTTCAGGGGATCCTACAGACTAATACAAAAAGACGTACACATAAAATATTTTTGTCAAATAATAATTTAAGAAGATTATACTTATTTATATCATATATTTTTATACTTTCTTCTGGAGAAAACATCACGAGAAATTGAATGAATTACAGCTTGGTGATATCAATCATTACACTTACAGCTCCAGAAATAAAATTTAAACAAATTTGAGATTTATAACTATTGACTTCTAAGTGTGTGTGTTTTTTTTTGTTTTTTTTGTTTTTTGAGGGATGGGGATCAGTAAATACTATTCATATCAATTTTATATACATTTTTGGTAGTTTTTAGTCTGATTAAAGTATATATATACATTTTGGGTAGTTTTTAGTTTGATTAAAGTAATATACATTTTGGGTAGTTTTTTAACCTGATTAAAGTAATATACATTTTTGGTAGTTTTTAGCCTGATTAAAGTAATATACATTTTTGGTACTTTTTAGTCTGATTAAAGTAATATACATTTTTGGTAGTTTTTTAGTCTGATTAAAATAATATACATTTTTGGTAGTTTTTAAAAACTACCAAAAATGTATATTACTTTAATCAGACTAAAAACTACCAAAAATGTATATTACTTTAATCAGACAGCCTGATTAAAGTAATATACACTTTTGATAGTTTTTAGTCGGATTAAAGTAATATAAATCATTGGCTATTTTTGGCTTAATTCTGTAAACAAATTACGCATATGGTTAAGCCTAATGGTAATAGTAGTAATACATTAATAGGTCATCCTGTAATGGTTAAGCCTAATGGTAAGAGTAGTAATACATTAATAGGTCATCCTGTAATTTATAGTTATAATGCACAATATTGTATTATGTTTTTGACTTATTTCTTATATTTTTACTATACTATTTTTAATAATTATTTAAGAGAAAAATTGCTTGAAAATCAAGTTTAAAAGTTTTTTTATTATTCAACTACAGCATAAGCTATACTTCAATCAATTTTTTTACATATTAAAACATCAACACGATGTGCCGAAAAGGTATATTTCAATTCTACTTTTTGGAAATTGTTGAAAGTTCATTGAACTTTACATATTTATATTGATAAAAAACTAAAGGGTAAATCATAAAACAACACTGTAAACCAGATACTCAACCAACATTTTCAAGGTCAACCAAAATAGCTTCACATGATATTTGATAATTATTTCTAATTTACCTTTATGAACAACGTATGCATTGTATGGCTTGGTGGTTAGGGTTCGAACTTCGTTACCGAACATACTCACCCTATCAGTCGTAGGAGCGTTAAAATGTAACTATCAATTCCACTTTTTGTTTTGAAAGGAGTAACACAAGAATAGGTGGTGGTTAGTGTTCACTAGCAACCTTCCTTCTAGTATATCACTTCAAAGTTAGGGACGGTTAAGACAAATAGCTTTCCACGAAATTCAACAAGTAACCTAAATGGATTGGAAGGGAGGAAGAGGTCTGTTAAGAACCTGACCCTCCCAGGTCGCCAATGACCTAAATTCCGATGATGGATCCAGAAAGAGTACGGTTTGAAATAAAGATGGAGGGCATAAAATGGCAGTCGTATGAAGACAAAGAACAGAAAGGAACAAGGATTTAAGGAAAATAGGATATGACAACCCCCCCATTTCTATCCACCTTCGTGTGCTATAAATTGAGATGTTGACGTTTTATTATTCATAATTTCATATAATATATAGAGTGGGAGGGTGTGCCTCCAATATAAAACATGAGGATTACAATTATATTGTTTTATTTAAAGTATTTTCTAATAATGAGCTAAATATCTATTGTTTTTATACATTGCCATTTTTAGTTGGCACATAATACTTTTAGGTATTTTCAAAAAAGCTCGAAGAGATAAGTTTTGTAGAGGAAACAAAATAAAATGTCTTCCTTCAGGAATATACCAAGGTGGCGCCTTACAGTAAGGTCGACTGAAATTGAAACGTAAAAGCTTCTCGTTCAAATTTTCTAACTTTTAAAACAATGAGTTGTTTCTTGTACGAAATGCGTGGTCTTCTGTACTTTCAACAATATGGAAGTAGTCCATTATATCTTTATGTACAGAACAAACTGATAATGGTATAACATACACATTGTTCAATACATCTCAACAATATCTCAAAGTTTATTGTTACACTTTATTACGTAAAACTGAACTGATGGCTAAACAATGAAATTACCTGGTTTATGGTGATCACAAGGCATCAAGCAAACGTACATACATCTGTCATAAATATTTTTACTAAAACACATTTAACTAGTTTCTTCCAAGTCCAAAATTATTATTAATTAGCTATTGGGTGAATGTATTAAGTAAATACAGCCCAATGTTGTAAAGAAAAAAAGAAAATGTTTAGATTCAAAACTCTCGTTGGGACTTAAACTGCTAGAACCAGGGTTTCGATACCCGTGGTGGACAGAGCACAGATAGCTCTTTGTGTAGCTTTGTGCTTAATAACAAATAACAAAAACAAAGCTTTCGTCAGAATTACTCATATGATACTTACTATTAAGAATGTTATGAGGTGTAAAAAGGAATGTTATTGACTCATATATGCTCATGGTAATTTTTGTTTCTGAATCAATAGTGGATTACGTTTATGTAACTACATTTAGAATATAATCTGGCAACTAAATATGCAAATATATTCATAATTTTGTAAGCGTGTTTGAAATTGAAGTTGCTTCATAGGTCAGATTTGGTCACTAGTATTACTGTGTCGCATTGAATTCCATAAATTGGTTTATTTCTATTGTAATTATGTTCGTATTTTAAATTCGATCACGAACTTCTGGTTTTAGTTGGTTTATAAAAAGGTGTTGCATATTCGTCCAAGTATTGGAAGTACAAATGTTAAAGAATCTTTATCCAAGTATTGGATATAAATGTCTATAACAATGTAGAAGAATGACTTATTTGTCTGTTTACTGAATTTTGCGCAAAGCTACAAGAGGGCTATCTGAGGTATCCGTCCCTAAATTAAAAGTGATAGGCTACAAGAAGGACAGCTAGTCATCACCATCCACCACCAACTCTTGGGATACTCCTTTACCAACAAATAGCGGAATTGACCATACATGCTAAAAGGGCGAGCATGTTTGGTGGGACGGGAATTCGAACCCGCGGCCCTCAGATTGCGAATCAAGCGCCCTAACCACCAGGCCCTGCAGGGCCAAATTTTTGTTATAGTGTTTCCTATTAAGTCTTATTGATTTAAAGTACCAGCATACGGGGAAACAAATTGTTAAACTTCAGTGTTCAGCGATATCTTCTTTTCTGATAAATGTTGGTGTTGAAATACTTATCTTCATAAGCACGAAGTATTGATTTATCACACATTGTTCTTATGAAGATAAGTATTTCAACCCCAACATTTATCAGAAAACAAAGATATTATTTTTTCAGTAATCTCAATACATTTTAACGAAGTATTGATTTATCACACATTGTTAAAATGTATTGAGATTACTGAAAAAATAATATCTTTGTTTTCTGATAAATGTTGGTGTTGAAATACTTATCTTCATAAGCACGAAGTATTGATTTATCACACACTGTTAAAATGTATTGAGATTACTGAAAAAATAATAACTGTATTTTCTGATAAATGTCAGTGTTGAAATACTTATCTCCATAAGCATAAAGTATTGACTAAATAGGTCAGGTTGAAGACTTAAACACTTCATATTTACTTTATGTTTTCATCATTTAAAATGCGTAATTTCTGTTGTTAACTAAAAAGGAGCAAAAAATGCTCCAATAAAGCTGTTTGAGACAGCATTTTATAAACTTTATCAGGGTTAGAAACTGAATTTGAACTTCAAATATCGGCATGTTTCGAACACTAACACAAATATCAAAATACTTAAATATATGAGCTTTGTAGTTTGGTTAAAAAAATGAATAATAAAAAGAAATATTAGATCCTTTAGTGGGCAATCAAAGTAGAGTTACTGATCAAAGGAACTCCAAACAAAGTATGGTAAGAGAGAGCTCATTTCATTAATATAAGTTTGAATTAGGTACTGGGTTTCTGACAATAGACGGCGCTATAAAATATAGATTGTGGGTAATAAATGTCAAGGCGATAGACAATGAAGATAAAAACATACGTACGTACAAGGACTGTCTAGGAAATGTTTCCCTGTGAACCGCAGTTCCGTAATAGATACGGTGCACTAAAACTTGGATAGTATACAGTGCACTATACTGGGATAATATACAGTGCACAATGCTGGGATAGTATACAGTGCACTATACTGGGATAATATACGGTGCACTATACTGGGATAGTATACAGTGCACTATACTGGGATAGTATACGGTGCACTATACTGTGATAGCATACGGTGCACAATACTGCGATAATATACGGTGCACTATACTGGGATAGTATAAGGTGCACTATCCTGGGATAGTATACAGTGCACTATACTGGGATAGTATACGGTGCACTATACTGGGATAGTATACGGTGCACTATACTGTGATAGTATACGGTGCACTATACTGTGATAGTATACGGTGCACTATACTGGGATAGTATACGGTGCACTATACTGTGATAGTATACGGTGCACTATACTGGGATAGTATACAGTGCACAATACTGGGATAGTATACAGTGCACTATACTGGGATAGTATACAGTGCACTATACTGGGATAGTATACGGTGCACTATACTGTGATAGTATACGGTGCACAATACTGGGATAGTATACGGTGCACAATACTGGGATAGTATACGGTGCACTATACTGGGATAGTATACAGTGCACTATACTGGGATAGTATACAGTGCACTATACTGGGATAGTACTATATAAAAAAGTATGAATGTGTTCCGGAGTGGATTTATTTTTGACCAAGGAACTATCCTCAAATTGAAGTAACTAAGACAATTCAATGGCATTTGAAATAAAATACAAGTTTGTTATTGTACATTTACTCAATATGTTATATACGTTCATTCTACACGTTATAGATATTTACAAACATATTATTTACATTCACTCTACACGTTATAGACATTTACTCAACATATTATATACGTTCATTCTACACGTTATAGACATTTACTCAACATATTATATACGTTCATTCTACACGTTATAGACATTTACTTAACATATTATATACGTTTATTCT
>NW_013677220.1:8921-15586 GCF_000517525.1 Limulus polyphemus | reverse complement strand
TCAGTAGCGTGACTCATAATACAGTTATAAATTCTCACCATTGACTGTCTTGGTGTTTGATTATTAAGTCAGTAGCGTGACTCATAATACAGTTATAAATTCTCACCATTGACTGTCTTGGTGTTTGATTATTAAGTCAGTAGCGTGACTCATAATACAGTTATAAATTCTCACCATTGACTGTCTTGGTGTTTGATTATTAAGTCAGTAGCGTGACTCATAATACAGTTATAAATTCTCACCATTGACTGTGTTGGTATTTGATTATTAAGTCAGTAACGTTACTCATAATACAGTTATAAATTCTCACCATTGACTGTGTTGGTATTTGATTATTAAGTCAGTAGCGTGACTCATAATACAGTTATAAATTCTCACCATTGACTGTGTTGGTGTTTGATTATTAAGTCAGTAGCGTGACTTATTATGCAGTTATAAATTCTCACCATTGACTGTGTTGGTGTTTGATTATTAAGTCTGTAACGTGGCTCATAATACAGTTATAAATTCTCACCATTGACTGTCTTGGTTTTCGAGTATTAAGTCAGTAACGTGGCTCATAATACAATTATAAATTCTCAACATTGACTGTCTTTGTAAAGTCAGCAACGAAGCCATGATTTTTAAGCCCTGTACTTGTAGCGTGAGGTGAGATACTTAACGGTTTACATGTTAGCTTTAAAGATATGAATAAAGAATCAGTAAACAGAGGGATTCGAAAAGTAAAAATGTTCGTAAAATGTCATAATTATTGGAAAGTTACTGAAATCCTTCCTGCAAGATAATTAATGGGAAACTTATCTTTGCCCCTGAAGAACAAATGGTAATTCAACATTAATGGGAAACTTATCTTTGCCCCTGAAGAACAAATGGTAATTCAACATTAATGGGAAACTTATGCAGATATAACCTAGTAACATATATTGTATGTTAAAACCCATCCTTAGTGAAATGATCCTGCAGATATAACCTAGTAACAGATCTTGGATGTTAAAACCTATCCTTAGTGAATTACGAATAGCAGAATAAACACGATTATTTCTCTCTTGCACTGAGTGTTTAAGTGAAGAAAGCCGCGGAACATGTGACTTTAATAAAAGTTTGTTTGGTTTTGGAATTCTGACGTTATTCACACATGAAATCGAATAACTTCATCGTAGTTAACCTTTGTTTTGGTAAGATGCATTCCAGGCCTCGGAATAAATACTTTCCAACTACTATGGATAAACATGACGACAGCCAAGACTGAGATGTAAGGGTGTACAAGTTAACCTCATGAAATATTTCAAGTCACTCCCATTTTACTATGACTTTCTGACTAGGAGCCAACACACGGCTAAGCCTATGAGAAATCAAAAATTAGGCTTCGCCGCAAGAACGTGCGCGTGCAGTTTGAAGTGTCGGTAAAACAATGAAATACAGGACTCCATAACTTTATCTTTTAATAACTTTTACTTTGTGTCACAATAGATATAAGAATTATACCGGTCAAACATGAAATACAGTGCTCCATGACTTTATCTTTTAATAACTTGTATTTTGTGTCACAATAGATATAAGAATTATACCGGTCAAACATGAAATACAGTGCTCCATGACTTTATCTTTTAATAACTTTTACTTTGTGTCAAAAGTCAGGAAAAAACGCGTAATGGAACCAGCGAGTTGAGATATTAAGGAATCTTTTCACAAACAAGAGATTTTTGAAAAAAAATATGTTTAGCAACAGCTTGGTGTATATGTACTCATTGATTACTCCCAGGATGAGAAGGTCTAAAAATAGTAAACGTTTTTTCTGTAAACGGATCTGGCATCGAACGAATGTCGTCACAAAGAAAGCTGCACCACAAACGTCTGATAATAGACGACCCCGTAAACATGAATGTTGAATTACCATTTGTTCTTCAGGGGCAAAGATAAGTTTCCCATTAATGCTGAATTACCATTTGTTCTTCAGGGGCAAAGATAAGTTTCCCATTAATGTTGAATTACCATTTGTTTCTTCAGGGGCAAAGAAGGATCATTTCACTAAGGATGGGTTCTAACATACAAGATCTGTTACTAAGTTCTACCTGAAGGATCATTTCACTAAGGATGGGTTCTAACATACAAGATCTGTTACTAAGTTCTACCTGAAGGATCATTTCACTAAGGATGGGTTCTAACATACAAGATCTGTTACTAAGTTCTACCTGAAGGATCGTTTCACTAAGGATAGGTTTTAACATACAAGATCTGTTACTAAGTTCTACCTGAAGGATCGTTTCACTAAGGATGGGTTTTAACATACAAGATAATTCAATAACCAGTAATTATAAGATATAAGTGTAAACTGACCCAACAGTATAATTTGGTAACCAGTAATTATAAGATATAAGTGTAAACTGACCCAACAATATAATTCAGTAACCAGTAATTATAAGATATAAGTGTAAACTGACCCAACAGTATAATTCAGTAACCAGTAATTATAAGATATAAGTGTAAACTGACCCAACAGTATAATTGGTAACCAGTAATTATAAGATATAAGTGTAAACTGACCCAACAATATAATTCAATAACCAGTAATTATAAGATATAAGTGTAAACTGACCCAACAGTATAATTCAGTTACCAGTAATTATAAGATATAAGTGTAAACTGACCCAACAATATTATTCAGTAATTATAAGATATAAGTGTAAACTGACCCAACAATATAATTCAATAACCAGTAATTATAAGATATAAGTGTAAACTGACCCAACAATATAATTCAATAATTGTTTATGTGTGTTTAGTGTTTAGACCTGAGGTTACAGATGTTGTTTATGTGTGTTTAGTGTTTAGACCTGAGGCTACAGATGTTATTTATGTGTGTTTAGTGTTTAGACCTGAGGTTACAGATGTTGTTTATGTGTGTTTAGTGTTTAGACCTGTTAAAAATAAATCTTCAAGAATTACTTTACTGGTTATTGAATTATATTGTTGGGTCAGTTTACACTTGTATCTTATAATTACTGGTTACTGAATTATACTGTTGGGTCAGTTTACACTTATATCTTATAATTACTGGTTACCAAATTATACTGTTGGGTTAGTTTACACTTATATCTTATAATTACTGGATATACAGCTTTAGTATAACCAGAACGAATTAAGATCAGAAATTAGGCCTAAAGAAAGCCAGTTTTAGTATAATTAGTGTGAATTAAGACCAGAAATTAGGCATAAAGAACACCAATTTAATATAACTAGTGCGAATGAAGACCTAAAGAACGTCAGTTTTACCATAATCAGTGGGAATTAAGACCACAAATTAGGCTTAAAGTATATGAATTTTAGTATGCGGTTTATGGCTTGTTTGTAATTAGACACAAAGCTACACAACGGGCTATCTGTGCTCTGCACACCACGGGTATCAAAACCCGGTTTCTAGCGTTATAAGTCCGCAGACTGGAACATACAGATGTTGTCTACACGTTTAATGTTTAGACATGAGGTTACAGATGTTATGTGTGTTTAGTGTTTAGACTTGAGATTACAGATGTTGTTTATGTGTGTTTAGTGTTTAGACCTGAGGTTACAGATGTTATTTATGTGTGTTTAGTGTTTAGACCTGAGGTTACAGATGCCTTTAAGTTTACTTTCTGATCAGAATTCACACTAATTATAATAAAACTGACTTTCTTTAGGCCTAGTTTCTGTCTTACGTTGAGCTAGTTATACTTAAATTAATATCGTTTAGGCCTACTTTCTGGTCTTAATCGAGACTACTTATACGAAAAATAATACCCTTTGGGTTTACTTTCTTGTCTTAATTCGGGCTATTTACACTAAAACTAATATCCGTATTATTTCGGGCTAGTTATACTAAACTGATATCTGTCAGGTCTACACTCTAACTTTAACCAGTTGTTACGACAGCGGAAGTCACGTGACGCTAGTAACACGTAATGATATTCTAGAAGGATCATCGTGGCAACTCTGGTCTTTTCTACGCGCCCTCTATTCTTGTATATAAGTGCGACAGATAAAGAAATTGATTAATCAGAGATTAGAATTGCAGACAGACAGACAGAAATGGACAATTCAGTCAAGCGCGGTAGTGACCGTAAGTAAAATGCGTGAATCGTTGTGAATTATAGCGTGTGTTTAAGTAAAGTGACTGTGGAAATTAAGTGTATTGCAAAGTTGAGTTGAGAAAGAATAAACTAGTTTTATTTAAGAAAGGACTTGTATCGCTGAAGTTTCTCGGAAAGAATTTCTACTGAAAATTAACAAACGACCAGAGACGTAACACAGTCTTGGATTCCTGGAAGTTGCCGTTATGTTAACTGATCTAGAACTAAGGTTATGACTAAATAAAATACTAATGTATACATAATTACCTTTATATTTAAACTACTAAGGTAAACCATTGTTGTTATTTTAAAATGATAAAACTGAATTAATATTTAAAACAAGATTTAATATACGTGTACGATCGATACTGGCTGAAACCTTACTCACAAACAACTCCATTAATGTTAACGAAAAACAAATCTTTTTCCAGTTTATTACATTTACTGTTATTTATAAAACCGTTTCTGTTATATTTTGTTCTTGCCATGCGTACGGTTAATAAAATGGAAACAAAACAAAAAAGTAACGCGGATAAATAAGTCCTGAAAAAAAAAACGTATTAGCATAAAACAATCACTTTCGGGTCCTCCGTTCTTATTTTCATCTATTTTAATTGTTGTATAGTTTTTAATAATTTCAACTAAGGCAGTTGTTCCAAATTTAGTTATAACAATAAATGCTATCAAGCAACAGATGTACCAACTGACGCTTGATTCACTGGTCACGCTAACATTTGACCTCCTGATCTTTCTGAAAAATAGCAACAATAATGAAAAGTTTAAATAATAAGGGGAGAAAAAACCATAACTTCTGTTACAGAAATCGCAACAAAATTATCATGAACGGAGTGGTCAGGTAAACCTTATTAATTACCCTGAATGAAGTGGTCAGACAAACCTTATTAATTACCCCAAACGGAGTGGTCAGATAAACCTTATTAATTATCATGAATGGAGTGGTCAGGTAAACCTTATTAATTATCATGAACGGAGTGGTCTAGTAAACCTTATTAATTATCATGAACGGAGTGGTCAGATAAACCTTATTAATTATCATGAATGGAGTGGTCAGGTAAACCTTATTAATTACCCTGAATGGAGTGGTCAGGTAAACCGTATTAATTACCCTGAACGGGGTGGTCAGATAAACCTTACTAATTATCCTGAACGGAGTGGTCAGGTAAACTTTATTAATTACCCTGAATGGAGTGGTCCAGTAAACCTTATTAATTATCATGAACGGAGTGGTCAGATAAACCTTATTAATTACCCTGAATGGAGTGGTCTAGTAAACCTTATTAATTATCATGAACGGAGTGGTCTAGTAAACCTTATTAATTACCTGAATGAAGTGGTCAGGTAAACCTTATTAATTATCCTGAATGGAGTGGTCAGGTAAACCTTATTAATTATCCTGAATGGAGTGGTCAGGTAAACCTTATTAATTACCCTGAACGGAGTGGTCAGATAAACCTTACTAATTACCCTGAATGGAGTGGTCAGGTAAACCTTATTAATTACCCTGAATGGAGTGGTCAGATAAACCTTATTAATTACCCTGAACGGAGTGGTTTAGTAAACCTTACTAATTACCCTGAACGGAGTGGTCAGATAAACCTTATTAATTATCCTAAACCGAGTGGTCAGATAAATTTTATTAATTGCTCTGAATGGAGTGGTCAAGTAAACCGTATTAATTATTCTGAACCGAGTGGTCACGTAAACCTTATTAATTATCCTGTACGGAGGGGTCGAGTAATCCTTATTAATTATCCTGAACCAAGTGGTCAGATAAATCTTATTAATTACCCTGAATGGAGTGGTCAGATAATACTTGCTCACCTTAAAGATGAAACTTTTCTTTCAAACGGATATGAAACATTCCAGCCAACTTGACCACGTCCGTCTAAAATAAGTACGATGTCTCACAGAGTTTTCCAAAATAACATTTTACAAGGACACCACCTACTCTGATCTAAAACTGTTTTATAAATATAATTCAGAAACTATTGTAACTCAAGAAATCTTTTTCTTCGTCAAGAGCAGAAAGGTAAAAAAGATGAATTGGTTCACTCTTCAGCTGGACTGCCATCTTCTTTATTACAGGTTGTCGAAAACGAAAAATGATGAAAAGATCGCGTGACAACAGTAAGAGAAAACAATCATTAACAACAAAGAACATTTGGTTGCAGAGATAATGAAACAGGAAATGAAAATACAAATATTAATCTGCTCAATAAGATAAGAGTGTTCTAGCAAGTGTAGGAAAATTTATTTGTTGGAGTTAAAAAAATTGTAGGAATTCTTGGCTATTTCTATTGGTTAAAGCAAGCAAGACAACATTTTTATCGGAATTTCTGGATATTTTTATTGGTTAAAGCAAGCAAGACAATATTTTTATCGGAATTTCTGGATATTTTTATTGGTTAAAGCAAGCAAGACAATATTTTTATAGGAATTTCTGGATATTTCTATTGGTTAAAGCAAGCAAGACAACATTTTTATAGGAATTTCTGGATATTTTTATTGGTTAAAGCAAGCAAGACAATATTTTTATAG
>NW_013677220.1:5661-8016 GCF_000517525.1 Limulus polyphemus | reverse complement strand
GATATTTCTATTGGTTAAAGCAAGCAAGACAACATTTTTATAGGAATTTCCGGATATTTCTATTGGTTAAAGCAAGCAAGACAACATTTTTATAGGAATTTCCGGATATTTCTATTGGTTAAATGTTTTTAAGTATCTTCTACGTTACATCATGACACCTGTTATTAAGTACCTTCCAATATACATCATGACTCCTCTTATTTAAAACTTCCATTAGCCAATTGAAAGAACCCGGTAACGTATCACTGGGATTAAATAGTCTAACCCTAATAACTATTGTTGTAAGTCATCTTTACAATACTTAGCTGAGAGTAACCATTATAAAACCAAAAATTGTATAAAGGACAATGTTAGATAATGTTTATTTTCCTTCTTTCTTTTGTTATTAAATCCAAAAGAATGCCATTAGATGCTAATTGTATTCTCTGCTTTATGAAAGGTAATAATTAACAATTTAACTGATTAATTAGTTGTTTCTTTAACTTCAAAGTCAAAAATGTATAAAATAATGAAACGTGCCCATTTTCAGAGTGTTTTTTTATCTCTTTCTCTGGCAAAAATCTTAAAACAAAACAGCCCATGTACACCTCTGATCAGTTTCCAATTACCCAACCAAAATCACAAGAGAACCGAGCCAGCTAAACTTGAGTAATGAATGCACAAACACACACACATAATGGATCATCTTTATAGTAAGGTGACAATCCTTCAGTGCATTAAAAGTTTCTTTCTCTCTGCTAAGTTCCAACCATCCGGAAATTCCTATAAAAATGTTGTCTTGCTTTAACTAATAGAAATATCCAGAAATTCCTATAAAAATATTGTCTTGCTTGCTTTAACCAATAGAAATATCCAGAAATTCCTATAAAAATATTGTCTTGCTTGCGGTGTCCTGATGTATCTTGGGAGGTACTTAACAACAGGTGTCATGATGTATATTGGAAGGTACTTAATAACAGGTGTTTATGATGTATCTTGGAAGGTACTTAACAACAGGTGTCCTGATGTATCTTGGGAGGTACTTAACAACAGGTGTCATGATGTATATTGGAAGGTACTTAATAACAGGTGTCATGATGTAACGTAGAAGGTACTTAAAAACAGGTGTTATGATGTATCTTGGGAGGTACTTAACAACAGGTGTCATGATGTATATTGGAAGGTACTTAATAACAGGTGTCATGATGTAACGTAGAAGGTACTTAACAACAGGTATCATGATGTATCTTGGAAGGTGCTTAACAACAGGAGTCATGATGTATATTGAAAGGTACTTAAAAACAGGTGTTATGATGTATCTTGGGAGGTACTTAACAACAGGTGTCATGATGTATATTGGAAGGTACTTAATAACAGGTGTCATGATGTAACGTAGAAGGTACTTAATAACAGGTGTTATGATGTATCTTAGGAGGTACTTAACAACAGGTGTCATGATGTAACATAGAAGGTACTTAAAAACAGGTGTCCTGATGTATCTTGGGAGGTACTTAAAAACAGGTGTCCTGATGTATCTTGGAAAGTACTTAACAACAGGTGTCATGATGTATCTTGGAAGGTACTTAACAACAGGTGTCATGATGTAATGTAGAAGGTACTTAAAAACAGGTGTCATGATGTAACGTAGAAGGTACTTAACAACAGGTGTCGTGATGTAACGTAGAAGGTACTTAACAACAGGTGTCGTGATGTAACGTAGAAGGTACTTAACAACAGGTGTCGTGATGTATCTTGGAAGGTACTTAACAACAGGTATCATAATGTATCTTGGAAGATACTTAAAAACAGGTGTCATAATGTATCTTGGAAGGTACTTAAAAACAGGTGTCGTGATGTATCTTGGAAGGTACTTAACAACAGGTGTCATGATGTATCTTGGAAGGTACTTAACAACAGGTGTCATGATGTAACGTGGAAGGTGCTTAACAACAGGAGTCATGATGTATATTGAAAGGTACTTAAAAACAGGTGTCATGATGTAATGCAGAAGTTACTTAACAACAGGTGTCATGATGTAACGTAGAAGTTACTTAACAACAGGTGTCATGATTTATCTTGGAAGGTACTTAACAACAGGTGTCATGATGTATCTTGGAAGGTACTTAACAACAGGTGTCCTTATGTATCTTGGAAGGTACTTAACAACAGGTGTCATGATAAATTTTATGTTATCACGAAACAATAAAAAGAACAGTAAACAACTAATAATTTATGTTTTGATTGTGAACCCTTCACTTCACACAGAGCACAATTCGTTGTTTTCATTCAGCTGATCAATATACAGCTTTAGTATAACCAGAACGAATTAAGATCAGAAATTAGGCCTAAAGAAAGCCAGTTTTAGTATAATTAGTG
>NW_013677220.1:3080-4696 GCF_000517525.1 Limulus polyphemus | reverse complement strand
AGAACATAATTTGTTCTGTCTGTTATAAAAGTGGGTTTAGAACATAATTTGTTATGTCTGTTATAAAAGTGGGTTTAGAACATAATTTGTTCTGTCTGTTATAAAAGTGGGTGTAGAACATAATTTGTTATGTCTGTTATAAAAGTGGGTTTAGAACATAATTTGTTCTGTCTGTTATAAAAGTGGGTGTAGAACATAATTTGTTATGTCTGTTATAAAAGTGGGTGTAGAACATAATTTGTTCTGTCTGTTACAGAAAGCTTGTGTACAATGTACAATTTGTCCAATCTGTTATAAAAGTGGGTGTAGAACATAATTTGTTCTGTCTGTAATAGAAGTGGGTGTAGAGCATAATTTGTTCTGTCTGTTACAGAAAGCTTGTGTACAATGAACAATTTGCCCAATCTGTTATAAAAGTGGGTGTAGAATAAAATTTGTATTCAGTCTGTTAGGAAGTTCGTTGTTTTGAATTTCGCGCATAGCTACACGACGTCCCTAATTTAGCAGTGTAAGACTAGAGGGAAGGCAGCTAGTCATCACCACCCACCGTCAACTCTTTTACCAACGAATAGTGGGATTGACGGCTGCAAGGGCGAGCATGTTTGGTGTGACGGGGATTCGAACTCACGACCCGCAGATTGCGAGTCGAGCGCCCTAACCACCTGGCCATGTCTGTCAGGAAAAGCTGGTGTACAATGTACAGTGTGATATAAAACGTGTACCTTATGAAGTTCTTTCAATCTGTTGGAAAAAGTCTTTGGAAATGTTTGTTATATAGGCTAATAAAAACAACAACAACAAAAAATCATATCGTTATAGTGGGAAAAAACCTTCTCAAACGTTTGTTTGTTTTCATTATTTTGTGCAGCTGTTTGGAAGAGTATTGACTTAAAAGTTGCAGGAATTATTTGTGTTCCAAACACATTTGTGTGGCTTGAGGATGATCTAAGTAACCCTCGTTATTTCAGAACGATTTGATTCCAAGTTCTGTATTCAACACTATAGTAGATTGGACAATATTTTTCCGCATTGTTAAACAATCTGCCATTCGACAATAATTTTCTGCATTGTTAAACAATCTGTCATTGGACAATAATTTTCTGCATTGTTACACAATCCGTCATTGGACAATATTTTTCCGCATTGTTAAACAATCTGCTATTCGAGAATAATTTTCTGCATTGTTACACAATCCGTCATTGGACAATAATTTTCTGCATTGTTACACAATCCGTCATTGGACAATAATTTTCTGCATTGTTACACAATCTGTCATTGGACAATAATTTTCTACATTGTTACACAATCCGTCATTGGACAATATTTTTCCGCATTGTTAAAAAATCTGCCATTGGACAATAATTTTCTGCATTGTTACACAATCCGTCATTGGACAATGAGGACGAACTCGAACTATTTTGAGATGGGAGTAAAATACGTTATATGAAAAAGACAGAACCTCACCAGAAAAAAAAAAAAAAGTCATCTTATTTATAGTACCATACAGTAAATCGTGTGGTTAAACATATTTAGAACAGTCTCAATCTTGAAGATGTTTTTATAGCTGGAACCGTATTTAGAGTTCTTGCCAGACAGAATCATAACACACGCAATGG
>NW_013677220.1:2103-3059 GCF_000517525.1 Limulus polyphemus | reverse complement strand
GGTAAACCGGTTAACGTTTAAGTTAGTTACTTTCGTCCACGAACAAGAATACTAACTAAACTAACACACATAGTTCGTTACGTTTACCTTTTACCTTACGTACTACTATATATATATATATATATATATAGATGGTACGTGGTTTTTCAGCTTCTAGTTTGACTTTATCTCCTCTGTACATTCATTTCATTAACTGTCGACCTTTCACACCCCATTAATCAATTCTGAGTGTCAGTTTCAGTTATCAACCGACTGAATTGTTTGGAGTAGAAAGTTTCTTAACTGCTTGTCTTTTGTCATGGCTCTTTATTTGTTTACAATTATAAACACCGTATAAATTGTTAGACTTCCCGTATTTCTTGTCTCTTGCTTGCCCTAGCTTACGGTTGATGATGAAAAATGTTATTTATTGAAATCATTCCAAGATCAACCCCTTCGACACGCTTTTCTCTAATGAGGAAATGGAAATGTAAGGTTTTATTTGTTTGTTCTTAAGCTGCTGTGCTCGCCGCAGGAATCGAACCCCGAGTTCATCTTACAAGAGAGTGTGGCAGTACTGACAATAAGAAGTACAGATAACTGTTCGATTCCTTTAGGGGGGAGAGCAGGGATAACATATATTTGTCTAAGGGGCTAAGACGAAAAAAACCTCAGTGGTCGGGCCACAACTATTTTGATCTTCACATTTACAAGCAGTGATATCGACTATACAAAGTTACGTAACAAGTTTCACCGTGAGAGATGTAATAACGGAACGAAGTATTATTATAAACATCTGTGGTCGGGCCACAACTATTTTGATCCTCACATTTACAAGCAGTGATATCGACTATACAAAGTAAAGTAACAAGTTTCACCGTGTGAAATGTAATGTAATAACGGAACGAAGTATTATTATAAACATCTGTGGTCGGGCCACAACTATTTTGATCCTCATATTTACAAGCAGTGATATC
>NW_013677220.1:0-1103 GCF_000517525.1 Limulus polyphemus | reverse complement strand
ATGTAACAAGTTTCACCGTGAGAGATGTAATGTAATAACGGAACGAAGTATTATTATAAACATCTGTGGTCGGGCCACAACTATTTTGATCCTCACATTTACAAGCAGTGATATCGACTACATAAAGTAATGTAACAAGTTTCACCGTGAGAGATGTAATGTAATAACGGAACGAAGTATTATTATAAACATCTGTGGGACATTATAGACATAATACTGGTTTTTACTACAAATATTTTAGTTATATATCCCTAATATACAGTAAGTTCACCCCACAAAACAATACCTATAGTATAAATGTACACTACCTGGGGGGGTCTCGTGTTCGTCACTTAAGTTCTGTACTGATCAGTATATTCTACTCACTGTGAACATGTGAACTAGATAAGTGTTTGGATCACTTGAGAAACATGTGATCCTTATACCCTCACACACACATCTACATGTATACATACATATATACACACACATCTACATACATACATATATACACACACATCTACATGTATACATACATATATACACACACACACATCTACATGTATACATACATATATACACACACACATCTACATGTATACATACATATATACACACACACACATCTACATGTATACATACATATATACACACACATCTACATGTATACATACATATATACACACACATCACATCTACATACATACATACATATATACACACACACATCTACATGTATACATACATATATACACACACACATCTACATGTATACATACATATATACACACACACATCTACATGTATACATACATATATACACACACACATCTACATGTATACATACATATATACACACACACATCTACATGTATACATACATATATACACACACATCTACATACATACATATATACACACATCTACATGTATACATACATATATACACACATCTACATGTATACATACATATATACACACATCTACATGTATACATACATATATACACACATCTACATGTATACATACATATATACACACATCTACATGTATACATACATATATACACACATCTACATGTTGGTGTACTTTGGTGACAGATTTTCTCGATATTTTTATACTTT
>NW_013677219.1:1949-13696 GCF_000517525.1 Limulus polyphemus | reverse complement strand
CTTAAAACTACTAGTAAATAAGTAAAGGTATACATTTAACAATATAAATAACAAACTCAGAATATCGGTAGCTTACCCTAAAACTACCAGTAAATAAGTAAAGGTAAACATTTAACAATATAAATAAACTATGAATATCGGTAGCTTACCTTAAAACTATCAGTAAATAAGTAAAGATATAAACTTAACAATATAAATAACAATCTCAGAATATCGGTAGCTTACCCTAAAACTACTAGCAAATAAGTAAGGGTATACATTTAACAATATAAATAAACTTAGAATATCGGTAACTTAACTTAAAACTACTAGTAAATAAGTAAAGGTATACATTTAACAATATATATAACAAACTTAGAATATCGGAAGCTTACCCTAAAACTACTAGTAAATAAGTAAAGGTATGCACTTAACAATATATATAACAAACTCTGAATATCGGTTGATTACCTTAAAACTACCAGTAAATAAGTAAAGGTATACACTTAACAATATAAATAAACTCAGAATATCGGTAGGTTACCTTAAAACTACCAGTAAATAAGTAAAGGTGTACATTTAACAATATATATAACAAACTGGAATATCGGTAGTTCACCTTAAAACTACCAGTAAATAAGTAAAAGTATACGTTTAACAATATAAACAACAAAGTAGGACGTTCTGTAGAATACCTTAAAACATAATGAACAGTAATAATTCAATCATCAAATCATATATAAAGCGATACAATTATTACTCTACAGTTCAGATCAATCACTTTCTATAATGGTTACGTCATTTAAGTCTTACTCCACCATCATCAGGTTTCTTGCAACAACTTGCCACGATACTATCCCCATCTGTTAGAGAATTTTGACAAATTATTTTTAAAAAACAACCTAGCAGGAATTGATTTTACAAAATAAGAAAAATAAAACCATTTCAACTGTAAAATAATTGTAAATAATAATGAGTAATATAAGGTTAACTAGCATGATAACTTCAGCATAAAATCATTGGCTCTTGTAAATAATAATGAGTAATATAAGGTTAACTAGCATGATAACTTCAGCATAAAATCATTGGCTCTTGTAAATAATAATGAGTAATATAAGGTTAACTAGCATGATAACTTCAGCATAAAATCATTGGCTCTTGTAAATAATAATGAGTAATATAAGGTTAACTAGCATGATAACTTCAGCATAAAATCATTGACTCTCAACTGTATTATATTCAAACATTGACTGGTGTATCTTCGAACAACCTTAGTTCTATTAAAGTAACAATGTATAACAACCGAACTATGTAGCAAATTAGTAAGTTAAATTATTTCTTATTCCTCCTACTCATTACCATGCTCGTTACTTATGGTTGTTATCTCTCGACGTTCTTGAAGAAACCAGATGATTTGTAACCTAAAATCCTGGAACATTTTTTATTAAGTCCCATATTTGGTAATTTTTTCTCCACATTCTCCTCTCATCAGTTCCTTAGAAGTTTCATGTTTAATAATTCCCACAAAACAATTTGCTTAGTGGTTTTCGGAACATTCACTTTTTCACAGTTTTAAAACATTTCTATTCTTGATAATTCCCCAAAATATTCTATTTTAATAAGTTAAAAAAACATTTTTCTTCGATAACACTCCATGGTCTTCTCAACTGTAATACTTTTGTCCATCCCACGGTGAGTCTTTGGAAGATTTGGGGTTTAAAATGGTGGACAGAGTACAAATAATCCATTGTGTAACTTTGTGCTGAAATAACAGATTCAACTTCTTACTATATAAAATCTCTTCTTTAAATTCCCAAGAGGAAAAGTTTCTCAAGACACTCTCTTCTCACAATCTCCAAACAGATTCCCTCCCTAAAATCCCCAATAATATTATTTTTTGACAATTCTCTAAGATAAATCTACCTTAACATTCTTCAGAACAAACTCTTTCTAACAAATGTCATTCCTTTCTCGATAATTTCCACTTAACTTTCTCTCTTTTCTGAGTTTCTTTGACATCTCTTAGGAATCATCTTAATAATGTTCATAAAGATATTGTCTTGTTAATAATTCACACAAGGATATATCATACTTAATAATTCACACAAGCATATATCATACTTAATAATTCACACAAGGATATATCATACTTAAACATCCACACAAGAATACTCTGTTTCTAATCATTCACACAAGAATGTTCTTTTTTACTAATTCACACAATAATGCTCTGTTCTTAATAATTCACACAAATATATCCCCAGCTTAATAGTTTACTTCAACGAGTCCAGTGATCTCTTTCAACTGTATATTGATATTGTTTTGACATACGCTCTTTAGTTATGTAACATTTATTAATTGAATAATTTAATGTCATTAAATCATTCTTATTAATTTTATTTCCACTGGAAAACAAGAAATGTATATTCCATACAGATATATTTATAAAAGAATTATCTGCCATTTGGAGACTTCCAACAACACTCAACTTTTAGGATAAGACTTTAAAAATTGTGTTTTCTTCGCTTTGTTAAAATATCTGTGTTTTTAGCTGGAGAATATATTTTTCGATATGACAGCTGGAAATGTCGATATATGTAGTGCAGAATCTGCTGAAGTAGTTTCCAGCTGAAAAAACTGCAATAGTACTCTAAAGGACCTCGGCCAATAAGCTCTTAGAATAACCAGTAAAGGAATGGCAATAAGGTTGAAAAGAGACAAGAGAAACATACAACCTAAGCAAGATTTTTTTTTTTTACTTTTATATTCCGATAAATCGATCAACACAAAACATATATTTGTTTAACTTCAACACAATAATACTACCCTTAGCAAGAACGTTCAGCAAAGGGCAAAGAAAAATCTTATCTAAAATAAAGTAACAGTTAAAAGTCTTACGAATAGAGACCATTGTTAACAGTTAAAAGTCTTACGAATAGAGAACATTGTTAACAGTTAAAAGTCTTACGAATAGAGAACATTTTTAACAGTTAAAAGTCTTACGAATAGAAAACATTGTTAACAGTTAAAAGTCTTACGAATAGAGAACATCGTTAACAGTTAAAAGTCTTATGAATAGAGAACATTGTTAATAATTAAAAGTCTTATGAATAGAGAACATTGTTAACAGTTGAAAGTCTTACGAATAGAGAAAATTGTTAACAGTTAAAAGTCTTACGAATAGAGAACATTGTTCTTTGATTCATTAGTTTCTACTAAATTCTAAATTCATTCTTAAACTATACCAAACCCTCCCACCCCTCCGGTGATTCAGCTGTATATCTACAGGTTTCCGTAGGAGTTGGGGAGGGGACAGCATAAAAGGTTCAATGTGTGGCTTTATGCTTAACAGCAAATAAACAAACAAACCAATCACTGTGTAGCTTTGTGCTTAATGTCAAACAAATAAACAAATCATTGTGTATTTTTGTGCTTAATGTCAAACAAACAAATCACTGTGTAGCTTTAAGCTTAATGTCAAGCAAACAAATCACTGTGTAGCTTTGTGCTTAATGTCAAACAAACAAGTCACTGTGTAGCTTTGTGCTTAATGTCAAACAAACAAGTCACTGTGTACCTTTGTGCTTAATGTCAAATAAACAAAACCAAGGTACTGCTAGATTTATTAAATGAATTTATTTAGGTTAATTTTCGAGAACCAAAAGCATCTTACCCAATTTATTTATATAAATAATCCTAATATATATACTATAGAAAATAAAACCTTATAATGAAGTTAGAAAAAGTGTCAGAATAGTGTTACTCAGTACTAGAGGATTAAATTATCTCTATATTAATTGAGGGCACATCTCAAATAGCTTATTGTATAACTTTGCGCTTGAAAATAAACAAATAAAACCATTGTCTTTATATAAAAAAAAGAAATCAAGCAACCACGACACTTGTTGTTCAATATTCCTTTAATATATTCATCATTACTCAGTAATACTTGATCACAAGGCTTAATTATACTTGGCTCACGAGGCTTAATTATACTTGATCACAAGACTTAATTTTACTTGATCACAAGACTTAATTATACTTGATCACAAGACTTAATTATACTTGGCTCACGAGGCTTAATTATACTTGGCTCACGAGGCTTAATTATACTAGGTCACAAGACTTAATTATACTTGGCTCACGAGGCTTAATTATACTTGGTCACAAGACTTATTTATACTTGGTCACAAGGCTTAATTATACTTGATCACAAGACTTAATTATACTTGGTCACAAGACTTAATTATACTTGGCTCACGAGGCTTAATTATACTTGGCTCACGAGGCTTAATTATACTTGGTCACAAGACTTAATTATACTTGGTCACAAGGCTTAATTATACTTGATCACAAGACTTAATTATACTTGGCTCACGAGGCTTAATTATACTTGGCTCACGAGGCTTAATTATGCTTGGTCACAAGGCTTAATTTATCATATTTGTATGTTATGACAAAGCCAAATTGAGCTCTCTTTTGTGTCCACCGTGAGGAATCAAACCCCGAATATTAGCGTTTCAAGTCCGTAAACCGGGGATTGTCATTTTTTACCCTATTCTAACGCATGATTTAAAACACTCAATGTTGCACAATAGTTTTGATTTACATATTTGCTATAAATATTTATATTTGTTTTCGAACAATATCGCGGAAAAAAAACTATAGTTTTATTTTTCATAGAGAACTAAGTAATAAAAATATGAATATTGTTTTATATTTGACAAGTAATAAAACAAATATGTGTGTGTGTGTCAGAATTGACGTTAGAATACAAAATGTTATTACTATTATTTGTATACATAACTGTCAAACTATAGCCCCACAGTGAATTAGCGATTAGTCTGCAGAGTTTACGTCATAATAGAGTTTCAATACCCGTGGTGGATAAAACACAGATAGCCCATTGTGTATCTTTTTGCCAACAACCAACTCAAACTACCTTTAGAGCCAGGTGGTTAGGGCTCTTGACTTGCAATCTGAGGGTCGCGGGTTCGAATCCCCATCCCACCAAACATGCTCGCTCTTTCAGCCGTGGGAGCGATATAGTGTGACGGTCAATCCCTCTATTCGTTGGTAAAAGAGCAGCCCAAAAGTTGGAGGTGGGTGGTGATGACTAGCTGCCTTCTCTCTAGTCTTTCACTGCTAAATTAGGGACGGCTAGCGCAGGTAGCCCTCGTGTAGCTTTGGGGGAAATTCGAACCAAGCTATCTTTACTCAATATCGAAAAGAATACTGAATTTAAGAAATGGGCAAATTTTTGCGTGCTATTCTTGTTCTCGTGTGTAAATTCTTTACGAAAGAGTAAAAACTACGTTGTTATAGCAGCTAAACATTTCTAAACAAGACCGTTTTTCAATCAAACAGTGTAAAATATCCAACTTTCCTATCGTTCGCACATTCCCTCATAAAATGAATTTACCCAGCCTTAACTCTTTCAAAGTTTATTATTGACTGTTATTGGTGAATAGCATATAAAATTATCTTATTAATTTAGTTTAATCCTTTTATTACAATCTTATCAAAAACCTACTGATCTCATAATCTGATGTAGTAACAACAAAAGGATTTCTTTGTTTGTTTTGAAGTTCGAGCATTATAAATATAAATTAAAAAGCCTTAACGTTATATTGGCATTATCGAAGATCGGTGGTACAGCGGAAACTCTTATAACGCTAAAATCTGGTTCCATACCAGTGGTGGGCATAGCACAGATAGCCCATCGATATTTTTATACATTTGCAAATACCATAATTGTATTTTTACTTCCCCTTTCCAAAATATGCAAATGTAGCGTATAACAAGAAATAAAAACTCTATACATCCACAAACAATCTCTTAGTGTAACATCATACTGGCTGGACCTTTATCTCTATACATCCATAAACAATCTCTTAGTGTAACGTCATACTGGCTGGACCTTTATCTCTATACATCCACAAACAATCTCTTAGTGTAACATCATACTGGCTGGACCTTTATCTCTATACATCCATAAACAATCTCTTACTGTAACATCATACTGGCTGGAACTTTATCTCTATACATCCACAAACAATCTCTTAGTGTAACATCATACTGGCTGGACCTTTATGAAATAATTCCAATGTCTGGTGACACTCGAGAGGTTCTCACACTCAGCAGGAATTTAAAGACAACTAGACAGAAGTCTATAGATTCACACAGTTTGCAAGTCTTTAAATATGACTCCAGTACCCAACATGTTCTCAGTATTGATTGGCTTATAAAGATATCTCTATCATCAGGCATCACCCAACAGATTTCTGCCATCGGCGGGTCTTTAAAGATAAGACTATCATCGAACAGCACACAACAGATACCTTTGTCAAGAGATTCAGTGAAGAAAAGGAGTGTTTTAAGCTTAACACTAATTTTTACAAGAACATAAATTACACCGGGCAACAAACAAATTTTCTTCTCTGCTAATAGAAAAAAGGCAACTGTTTGTGAATAATTTGGGAATTCTTATTCTAAAAATTCTTATTTTAATTCTTATTCTTATGTTGAAAATTACTGATCCTATCTAGTTTTGGAGTTATGATTTTTATTATATATGCTGCTTTTATAGAGACAAATCACGAATCAGCTCATTTAGCTCTTCTTGTGTAATCAGATGAAGCAGTTTATGTTGAGGTACCAATAGAATTACTAGATGAAGAGGTTGAAGATGATTCATTGTTTTCTTTGCAGGACAACTCTACTGTGTCCCAAATCGCTGGTGGATGTGGCACTGGAAGACTATCCCCATGAGGTACTGGTTTGTTTGTAGATACAATATCTGGATATGTAATGTACTGTTCAGTTTCATCTGAATATCCAGAAACATTAGCCATACAAAAATAACAGTCAGTTAGATTTGCAAACTGTACAACACACATGTGGAGCCTAGTGTTTGCTGGTCACCAAATTTACACTCAAAATAGTGGTAGTAAGCTACCTTTATCTTGTGTGTGATGTTTTCCTTCGTGAAACTGTAATAGCCAGCATTTCAAATGCTTTTCTAAAAATATAAAATAATTTATGTTTACAGAACTGAGTTTAAATATTTTAAAAACAAAGTTCGGCAGAATTGGATTATATCACGGGTATGATGCAAGGAAGAAGATCAAACTTTGTTTTGACTGAGCACGGAGCGAGGCGAAGTGACCAACTGAGTGAGTGAGATGCAACTGAGAGAGAGAGAGTCATTTGACTCCGTCTCTTTTATGTTCAGTCAAAGGTCTTTTCGAATGTTCTAGCAAACTTAGAACATGAGGGTTTCGTGATTCCCGGGTGGAGCAGGTGATAGCTCGAATGAAACAAAAGTGGTGCAATTTGCAACAATTATGTCAAGAACAAATATCAAATATGAACAATATACTTGGAATTTTACACCAATACAATACAGTCAATATTTGAAGTTATCAATAATCTATGCCTTTTACCCATTAAACTGTCCGAGTAAACTTAATTTCACAGCATAAATCTATTGTACTGAGTTGATTGCATGGTATTTCACATAGAGCTGAAACAATATTAAGATATTACAGTAACTCAAATGTAGAGGGACTATATATTTGAAATTAGCACCACTAATTTACCTCAAATAACTTGAGTTTTCTCCAGCACCAATTTTTTTCTTGTCCAGTTTTATGTTCTCAAAACAGAAACTTGTGTGAATTTTAACACATTTAATTCTTGTTTTTCTTATTTTATAGCAATGCAGTTTTCAATTTTTTTATTTCTTTAAACCATTCAGGAGTAGAAACAAATCTCTCTTCATCTGAGGTAATTTACAAAATATCGTTTAGTGTTGTGTACGAGAAAAGTTTAGAAAGTTCTAGTAACATGATGCAATAATACAACAATCGTCAATTCACAACAACTGAACAACACAACTTATGATTCAAAAACAGTAACGTAGATAAACCTGCAATAGACTACTGCTTCTAAGAATAACTCGCGTTATACTTAAACTGTTTAAATCATAATACTTGCATCAAACTTATCCAGTATATCTAACAATGAGCCCCTCTTCAAGAGAAATGTTTATAGTATTTTTTACCCTACACACAAAGACTGTTTTCAGTTCATGCACAAACTCTACTCATACAGTCTACACCAACATTTGCAGTCCCCCTGATGGCTTTAATGCGGAACCGTAAGGCAACACTCCAACAAATTTCACAATCGAAAGATAACACTGAACATAATACTGTAATCGACATTTTTGTAAAAGAAGATTTAGCGTGAAATGCTTACAGAAGCCTCAACAGTAGTGTAACACTCACTCCATATATATTAACTAGCGTAATATAACTCTTGAAATATGTTTATAAAGATCAGTTCTTCAAAAGATCGTACCTGATGTATCTTTATAATGCTCGACATATCTCTAAAGATGCATCTACTGTGAAATAACAGTTGATATGTTCGTTTGGTGCTGACATTTATCAGCAACTCCAGTAACAAAAAACAACAACACAGACCTTATTATACATAGTTCCACGGCTGGGAGTGTTATCTCGAAGAAAAATGTACATTAGTGAATTAATAGCACATCGAAGTAAAACAACTTTTTTAGGCTGAACATGAACATCATATTCCTGGACTTTTGGATCACTCTTACTTGTCAAGCTGATGGATCTATAATTATTAGGATCACTCTTACTTGTCAAGCTGATGGATCTTTAATTATTAGGATCACTCTTACTTCTCAAGCTGATGGATCTATAATTATTAGGATCACTCTTACTTCTCAAGCTGATGGGTCTATAATTATTAGGATCACTCTTACTTGTCAAGCTGAAGGATCTATAATTATTAGGATCACTCTTACTTCTCTTAGGCTTAGATATCTTCGATTAGGCTTAGTCAAGATGCTTAATTTTCACAAGTTAGAAATGTGATCAGATTTAAGTGATAAAATATATATGTTTGCTAATTTTTGTAAATAATTTTATTACATTTTCTAAGCATTATTTATTGTATCTCATCAAAACCAGGAGGTGTATTTTTATCAATACTTTTACAAATTTTTATTATTTCATTGACCTCAATATTTTTGACATTACAATTAAAAGGATTATAATTTTCATGTATACTTTCATTCATCTTAACAAGAATATTAGATTTTAATCTTGTATCTTTATTAATTCTTTCATTCAAATAACCATTCTACATTCAACTTATTATTATCATTATTTTCTTTAGTAGTCTCATACATCATATTTTTAAAAAGTTTAGCTTTATCAGTTTTAGCGATTATATTATTATTTACTAACACAAGAAACTTACCACTACTTTCATAGATGAAGGAATGGTCAATAAAGTGCTTAAATTTGCAGCTGATATTAAGGTATTGGGTGTTGTTAGCTGAGAAGAGGATGCTGCTGATTTACAAAAGGGTTTAGATCATTTAGGGAGTTGGCAAATAAATGGCAGATGGGTTTTAATTATAATAAATGCAAGAAAATGCATGTGGGTTATCATAATTTGAATTATAAGCATAATTTGGATCGGAATAACCTTAATAGTGTTATGAGGGAAAGGGATCTTGGTGTTTGTTTGTTTGTAATTAAGCACAACGCTACACAATGGGCTATCTGTGCTCTGCCCACCACGGGTATCTAAACCCGGATTCTAGCGTTGGAAGTCCACAGACATACCGCTGTGCCACTGGGGGGCAAGATCTTGCTGTAATGGTTGATCAGTCTCTAAAGCCATCCAAGCAGTGTGCTGTTGCTTGTGATAGGACAAATAGGATTTTAGGTTGTATCTACAGAAATATTGAATATAAGTCTAAAGAGGTTATAATTTAATTGTACAGGTCACTGATTAGGCCATATTTTGAATATTGTTTTCAGTCTTGGACTCCTTACCCTTAGTAAATACATTGAATTGTTGGAAAGGGTTCAGAGAAGGGTTACGAGAATGGTGCCTGGGATGAAGGGTTTGTCATATGAGGAGAGATTAAGGTCTCTGAAATTATTTTCTCTTGATAAAGAAGAGTTAGAGAAGATCTGATTGAGGTGTTTAAGATTGTAAAGGGAATTGATAGTGTTGATGCATCATCATCATCTTTTTCTTCATATTTAATAGTACGAATAGTAGGACTCGGGGACACAAATGCAAATTTTGGCCAGGTTTGAGTCATCTTCAGTTAAGACAGTTTTATTTTTCTAACAGGGTGGTTGGCCTTTGGAATGGGTTGCCTTCAGATGTTGTAGAGGCAGTAGATTTAAGTGAGTTTATAAAAAAGTTTGATAACTATATGAACGATAAGGGCTGGCTTTAAGTTTCGTGTTTCTTTAATTATTATAATTTAATTTACAGGATGGAACAGCCAGATTGGACCAATAGGTCGCATGTTGTCCCAAAACGTTGTGTTATGTTATTGTTACGACAGCGGAAGTCACGTGACGCTGCTGGTGAGTTTGACGCTGGTAGCGTGTGTGAAATTTCTCGAATGATCATGAAGGTCCGAGTACATTCGAGACGCTCTCTTTTTAGTATTGTTACGTCTCTGTATGTTTGCTTGTTAATTCTTACAAGATACAAGTCCTTTCTTTATAAAACTTGTTTATTCTTCCTCAATACAACTTTGTAATGTACTTAATTTTCACAGTAACACGCACACTATAGTTCACAACAATTCACTCACTTTCTATCGCGCTTAGACTTAATTGTCCGTCTCCCCAAACTATAGTTCCGATCTCTGTGTCTGCTATCCTCAGTTCCCGCCCACCGTAACCGCTGTCTTTCTTTCTCTCTGCCTGCTTCGTCTCCGCTACGTCTCTGTCTTTGTCTCCACTATTGCTTCGACTCCGTCTCTCTCTCTCACTGTCTAGCACACTTATATACTATAATACTGCCTGTTCTAGAAACTTCTAAAACTCCCAACACGTACTACCAGCGTCAGTTGACGCAACGCTGTCGCAACACACTAGCGAATCTTCTAGAATATTCGTCACGTGACCCCGCTGTCGTAACACACTAGCGAATCTTCTAGAATGCTCGTCACGTGACCCCCCCCCCACTGTCGTAACACTGCCCCTTCCTTAGTATTGTTCGTCCCGAACAATAGCCACTAACATTAATCTAATAAAAAAATAACAATAACTTAATTAAATGTACAGAATTTACAAACACAAAATTAAAATTCAACAAAGTATTTTAATTTTTCGGGATGCATCTTCTTCCGCACTGGTCTCTGTCTCGTTGGCTTCTGCTTCATGTGGGGTTCATCTGCTTCATCAGGAAACGTCCTATCATTGGTAACAGTCACGTCAGTAATAGTAACTTCATCAAGGGCTTCACTGTTTCCCTTCTCAAAACCGAATAGAGTTTCTTCTTCGACAGTGGCTTTTTCAGGTAACACGTCTTCAGCAGCATCATTTGTTCCATTGTTCACTTCATCCCAACTGAAATGTCCTGGACTGTGATAATGCCAAAGCCTGTTGGCATGCACCACCTTTGGCTTACCTCGCTGACCACATTTTATCCGGAAAGTCACGTCTGAGAGACGATCCACTATGTCATATGGGCCTTCCCATGGAGAAGACAACTTAGGAGACTTCCCTTTGGTCTTCCTGGGATTATACAACCACATGTTGTCTCCTGGTACAAAGCTAACTTCAGTAGATCTCTTATCATAAGATAACTTCATCGAATCAGCAGACGTTTTCAAGTTTGCTTCATGCTTTGCTGTCCTATAAGCCACCAGCAGTGGAGGTAGTAAGACATCCCAGTCATCTTGGCAACTATTA
>NW_013677219.1:0-949 GCF_000517525.1 Limulus polyphemus | reverse complement strand
TCCCGCTGTCGCAACACACTAGCGAATCTTCTAGAATACTCGTCACGTGACCCACCCCCCCCCACTGTCCGAAAGACCGAAAATTGTGTGTTTTGCAGTCGCACAGAGTGAAATAATCGAGCTTGTGAATCGCTGGGATTTATAGCGTGTGTTATAATAGTTGTTAAGTTTAAAGTGACTGTGAAAATTCTGTGTATTAGTAAAATTTGTATCGAGAAAGAATAAATTAGTTTTAATCAAGAAGGGACTTGTATTGCTGAAGTTCCTCTGAAAGAATTTATATCGGAAATTAACAAACAAGCAGATATGCAACATTATGTTAAAATTGGCCCTTTGGTGGATAGAAATATTATTCATGTGTAATATGTATATATGACTGTGGTACGAAGAATTTGATTGTAGGATAATAACTTTAACCTACTGAAAAATTAGTGAAACAAACTTATTTATAATTTTAGTAACTTCAAACATATAATACTAATTTTTTATGTGTTACTCTAAAAAACATTTTTAGTATAAATTGATAAATCAAGGGTGCGAAATTTAAAAAAAAAACTTCTTATGCACAGGAATAATTGCTAGAAAGATCTACCCATCAAGTGGAAGATAACTTAAGGGATTTTGATCTTATGTTAACATAAATACAAATTCTGAGACTCATACATGAGAAAGTGAAATAGTATACACTGCAGACCCAATTGTTTGCATAGTTCCTATAGATTATATATAAGGTTCATTTATAATAATATAGACATTTGATGCATTAATCTGCAGATTGCTCTGTATGCAAATGGAGATAGTTTTTAATTAGTTAGTTGACAATATTTAAGTTTTAATTGATTAATTCGTGAGAAGCAAATCAGTGAAACATGATTTTTTTTTTTTATTATTATTATTCACTGTGGCTAAACTGGACATATACGGCCCGGCATGGCCAGGGGGTTAGGGG
>NW_013677218.1:10587-14548 GCF_000517525.1 Limulus polyphemus | reverse complement strand
ACTTGATGCACGTCTCCTATTGTCTGCATTGTACTCTAAGATCTTAGCACTACACGTGGTGTAATTCTCCTAGCTGTGTAGATCCAATCCTGGAAACTAAAGTCTATACTTGATGCACGTCTCCTATTGTCTGCATTGTACTCTAAGATCTTAGCACTACACGTGGTGTAATTCTCCTAGCGGTGTAAGATCCAATCCTGGAAACTAAATATTATACTTGGTGTCGTCTACATTGTACACTACACTTGATATAAGTCTCCTAACAATGTAGATCTTACCGTAGAACGTGTTTTGTACGTCTCGTATCACTATTAGCCCTATTCTGAAAAATAAATGCTACTACACTCGGTGTATACATCCTCTACTTGTTCCAGAGAATAAGACGCATTTTCTTAGTCGTGTCGCGGTTCCCTGCATTGACGAAAACTATCTTTCGAAAGCAATCGATCTGTTCGAGCTCTATTAATAGTTTCACGTTAGTTCCAGACTGTCTGCTGTTCCATGAAGAGAGATCATAGCTATAAAAACTTTTGAATGAAACACTATCTTTAATAGGGAATTTTCCGTCGTTTATAAAATTCCAAAAATGTATTTTCTTTTCTTAAGGTTCAGACAATGTGACATCGTTGTGGCAAATTCTATTGCTGTTAAGGCCGATGAAGTGATAGTTTAGAAGTGAAATGAGAAAAACGTTACATAGTTGTAAATTTGTGAAAGCGATCAAGTGTTCTTTGTGTCTGAGAACGAATCCCTGTTGCACTTTTGTGAAAATAATACACTATTTTTATGTTTGTGAATATAATTCACTATTGTATGTTCGTTTATAAAGGCGACACAACCTTCAGTAAGTACTTTAATGTCAGTAAATCTGGCTGTTATTGTTTATGGAAACAAAACCTTACTATAAGGGGATAAGGTAGCTAACTGGATAGAAAAGTGGCTGGATGGAAGAAAGCAGAGGGTTGTTATAAATGGAGTTCAGTCACACTGGATTAATGTCACAAGTGTGGTACATCAGAGCTCAGTCTTAGGACCTTTGCTCTTTATGATTTACATAAATACATAGATGAAGGAATGGCCAATAAATTACTTATATTTGCTGATGATATCAAGATCTTGGGTGTTGCTAGCTGTGAAGAGGATGTTGCTGATTTACAAAAAGATTTAGATCATTTAGTGAGTTGAACAAATAAATGGCAGATGGGTTTTAATTATAATAAATGCAAGATCATTCATGTGAGTTATCAAAATTTGAATTATAAGTATAATTTGAATGAGAATAACCTTAACAGTGTAAATAAAGAAAAGGATCTTGATGTAATGGTTGATCAGTTTCTGAAGCCATCCAAGCAGTGTGCTGTTGTTAGTGGTAGGGGAAATGGGATTTTAGGTTGTATCTACAGAAATATTGATAACAAGTCTAAATAGGTTAAAATGTTGTTGTATAGGTCACTAGTTAGGCTAAATTTGGAGTACTGTGTTCAGTCTTAGGTGCTTGGGATGGAGAGTTTATGGTATGAGGAGAGATTAAGATCTTTGAAATTGTTTTCTCTTGAAAAAAGAAGAGTTAGAGGGGATTTGATTGAGATGTTTAAAATTGTAAATGGAATTGATAGTGTTTATGCATCATCATTTTTTATACTTAACGGCGAGAATAGTAGGATTAGGGGACACAAATATAAATTTTGACAAAATAGAAGTCATCTTCTATTAAGAAGGGTGGTTGGCCTCTGGATTGGGTTGCCTTTGGATGTTGTGGATGCAGTAAATTTAAGTGAGTTTAAAACTAAGTTTGATAGATATAAGAATAAGGGTTGGCTTTAAGATTTTTTTTAACTTATTCATTTGATAGTTTAAATTTAGTTTAGAAGATGGGACAGCCGAGATGGACCAATAGGTCCTTTGTTGCCCCAAAACATTATGTTGTGTTAAGTAATAAACGTTTTTAATATCAGTAAGTCTGGCTGTTATTGTTTAGGTTGACACAACCTTACTATAAATACTAAACGCTTTTAATGTCAGTAAGTCTGGCTGTTATTGTTTAGATGGACACAACTTTATTCTAAGTAATAAGTATCTACGGGGTTTTTCAGTCCGTTTTACTTCACATAAACGTTTTAAATGTCAGTAAGTGTAGCTGCTAATGTTTAGTAAAAATTGAAAGTCTTATAACTTTTTGATCCAAAATTGAGTTTAGTTACTTCTGTAAGACTTATTACTCAGTTTTAGTTTACTGTCGATCTGAAGCTTTGCATTCCTTTAAGTACTCCAGTTTCTTAAAATAAACAACATACCTGCTTTATCACAATGGAAGATTAGTTGTTTTAGCTGAAACTAGCCGGTGGAGTCAGCTAATAAAGACTGTATCTTTCATTGTGCTAAAAAACGTAGTTTTCGTTTTTTACTTTTAATATACAGTAGCGCAATGTACCCGAAATGAAATTTCCCCATCTTCGCTAATTGCTGACAAAGATGTCGAGTTTAACATTAATTTGAAACTGTCACTGATTTCATCATATGGTCTGAAGTTGCCTCTAATCAGTAATTAGTTGCCAATATGTTCCAATAGCTACAGCTGCTAGTTAAAATCCTGAGTATGTGCGTTAATATAGTAAACGTGTACAGAACTCCAAACCACTATATTTGAAATAAAAGTGACACTTTTCTATAAATCAGATTTTTTGATATGCATCAAAGATTTTTAACTAGAGTAAAATGATAAGAAAAACTATTCTGTTTTAAAACATAAAATCAAAATAACGCAAAATAACAAATATTTTCAAATGCTCGTCGGTTTGTTGCAGTGTTGACGAAACCGACATCTCTAAAAAGAGAACGTTAGTAAAAAAGGCGTCAAAGTAAATCAAATGTTTATATATTGTTCTATAACTGTTGAGGTGACGTCATTTTCTGAAGAAATCAAATATGTTATCAAGATGAGATGATAATATACCTTATCATTTGCTGATATTTTATGAAACTTGTTACTAATTATTTCATATCTCTTCGGCAGATGTCAAACAACCAGGTCAAAACCAGCACATCATCGCCCCCTATACCTTCATCCAACACAACAACAACCTCTAATGACATCATAGAGACCACTTCCATCAAATGCAAAGACGATTTCTCTACCGAATTAACAAAGAGCACTACGAACGATAAGAAGCAACTAACATCAGTCCCTCAACAACAAACCAGCACATCATCGCCCCATATACCTTCATTCAGCACAACTTCTAATGACATCGTAGAGACCACTTCCGTCAAATTCCAAGACAAATTGTCTACCGAGTTAACAAAGAGCACCACTAACAACAAGAAGCAGCTAACCTCAATACCTCAACAACAAACCAGCACATCATCGCCCCCTATATCTTCATCCAGCACAACAACAACCTCTAAAGACATCGTAGAGACCATTTCCACCAAATTCTCTACCGAGTTAACAAAGAGCACCACTAACGAAAAGAAGCAACTAAACTCAATCCCTCAACAACAAATCAGCACATCATCGCCCTCTATACCTTCATCCAGCACAACAACAACTTATAATGACATCGTAGAGATCACTTCCATGAAATTCTCTACCGAGTTAACAAAGAGCACCACTAACGAAAAGAAGCAACTAAACTCAATCCCTCAACAACAAATCACCACATCATCGCCCTCTATACCTTCATCCAGCACAATAACAACTTATAATGACATCGTAGAGATCACTTCCATCAAATTCCAAGACAAAGTGTCTACCGAGTTAACAAAGAGCACCACTAACGACAAGAAGCAACTAACCTCAATCCCTCAACAACAAACCAGCACATCATCGCCCCCTATACCTTCATCCAGCACAACAACAACCTCTAATGACATCGTAGAGACCACTTCCATCAAGTTCCAAGACAAAGTGTCTACCGAGTTAACAAAGAGCACCACTAACGACAAGAAACAACTAACCTCA
>NW_013677218.1:7660-9719 GCF_000517525.1 Limulus polyphemus | reverse complement strand
ACCTTAATCCTTCAACAACAAACCAGCACATCATCGCCCCCTACATCTTCATCCAGCACAACTTCTAATGACATTGTAGAGACCACTTCCATCAAGTTCCAAGACAAAGTGTCCACCGAGTTAACAAAGAGCACCACTAACGACAAGAAGCAACTAACCTTAATCCTTCAACAACAAACCAGCACATCATCGCCCCCTATACCTTCATCTAGCACAACTTCTAATGACATTGTAGAGACCACTTCCATCAAATTCCAAGACAAAGTGTCCACCGAGTTAACAAAGAGCACCGCTAACGACAAGAAGCAACTAACATCAATCCCTCAACAACAAAATGGCGACGTTGGGACCTTTGCTCAAGATAGGCTCAACACGCAGGAAGCAGGATCCCCATCCAACCACACTGCCTGCACGAGAATTGCTGTTCTTCAGAATTCGGATAGTGTCAGTAGTGTTAAGAAAACAGATTTTCCTTGCAAAAAGCTAGAAACGTTGTATAAAGCGGATGTTCCAGGCACGAGCTCGAAGGCAACCAGTAGGAATGAAAATCATAACAACAGTTTGCCTGAAGGGTTCAGTAGTGGTAGCAGCGCCATCTGGACTCGAAACAGTAAAGCGGTTCCGACTAAAAAGAAGTCATTGGAAGAAACGGAAAGTATCTTGATAAGCAGCACCGGGCGGGTTAAAGACACTAGGAGGTGCTGTCTGAGTTGGTGCTTTTGTTGCAGTTGTTCGTGGTAAGTAGGTTTATAATTTATAAATGTCTACTCTTGTTTGTGGTGAGATTTTTCGATTTCAGTGACACGTGACCTGAGGTAATCATAGAAGTCGGAATTTCGGGGGGGGGGGGGTCCGGGGCACGTGCATTCCCAATTGAGAGGCCATGTATCATTAGGCCATGTCGGAAAATGTAACATTTCAAGTGTGCATGACGGAGTAAACATATGTAAAAATGCGATTTTGAAGTACACAGCAAATAATTTGTATTTTTTATGTACAATACTTAACTTGTTATTATGTACAATTTGTGAATAATATTTTAAAACATTTTTATTGATTTGTAGACAATTTTATTCACTTACGACTGACTCTTCCCATGTTTTATTCTGACGTTCCGGGTAATGTGCTTTCTTGGAATTTTCCTATCGATTAGATTATAGGTTGTGTCTACAAAAGTTCTTTAAGATGTGAATATGTGTTATCACCCATTATTTTTACTTATAATTCGTCTTTCTCATTTTCTCGTGTATTCATTTTCATTCACACATTTAATGCTACTAGTGAATTTTATTTCTCTGATTATCGTTTTTTAATCTCGTGATCTCGCATCTTAATCTCAGGAAGGTATCATCTCATGAACTCACATTTTCATTTTGTTTGTTTGTTCAATTTCGCGCAAAGCTACTCGAGGGCTATCTGCGCTAGCCGTCCATAACTTAAAAGTGGTAAACTACAGGTCTCGAAACAAATCAGTATCATCCACCACAAACTCTTGGGCTACTGTAATGGAAAAGTTGGATTGATTGTACGGTTATAATGCCTCCACAGCTGAAAGAACGAATACGTTTGGTGATGGGACACATTTTAATCTCGAGAGCTCACATTTCAATTTCAAGCACTCAGATTTTAATTTCGTAAACTTACGTTTTAATCTTGTTACTCAAATTTTTATCTCGTGGCTTCGTAGTTTAATATCGTGAACTTATAATTCAATATCATCAGTTTTACATTTCAGATTTCACTAATTATTCTGTTTCTACTTAAATCTATTAAATTTTTTATTCTTTAATAATCTCTTCTGTTTCTACTTAATTATATTTCATATTTTGTTGTTTAATAATTTATTCTGTTTACACTTGATTATATTACTATTTTTATTGTTTAATAACTATTCTGTTTATACTTAATTATATTACATATTTTTATTGTTTAATAATTTAATTTACTTTGTTTATACTTAATTATGTAAAATATTTTTATTGTTCAATAATCTATTCTGTTTCTACTTTATTTTATTACATATTTTTTATTCTTTAATGATCTATTCTGTTTACACTTG
>NW_013677218.1:0-6679 GCF_000517525.1 Limulus polyphemus | reverse complement strand
CTAGTTATACACCGTTCAGTAAGGAATCTGGACTATAGTCTCTAGTTAGATATTTTTCAGTAGGTAACCTGGATTTCTTTAATAACTTAATTTATTCTTAATTTTATTACATTTTTAATTGTTTAATAATTTATTCTGTTTCTACTCAATTCTATTACACTTTTTATTCTTTAATAATTTATTCTGTTTCTAGTAAATTATATTACATATGTTTTATTGTTTAATAATTTATTCTCTTTCTACTTAATGATATTACATATTTTTATTGTTTACTCATTTGATTTATTCTTTTTCTACTTATTTCTATTACATACTTTTTAATTGTTTTATAATTCATTCTGTTTCTACTAAATTATATTACATATTTTTATTGTTTAATAATCTATTCTGCTTATACTTAATTCTATTATATATTTTTATTGTTTAATAATTACTGATACATATGCATCTAAACATTAATTTATTTTTCCGTTCTCTCTGAAATCACATATTCATTACTAGACTCAAATCAATTCACTTTACTCACTCTTCTATCATAGTCCAAGGCATCTGTAACGTTGGATGCTCACCAAAAACGATCAGCAATAACTAGGCAACGGCAGTAACTTACGCTAACCAACTCCAATCGTTTTATAGTCTCTAGGCAAAAGCATAGTTTCCATTCAATACTAGCAATATTTTCTAATCAACAAGTGTAGTCATCATACAACAACATCGGCCTTTCGTATTAACATGAAATTTAATAGCTAGCACCATTAGCATGTTCTAAACTAAACTTACCAATTCACAACTAGTAATAGACTTTTCTCCATACAACATTTCAGCTCCCTTACCCTTGCTCAACTCCGCTGTAAGTAATGTGCTTAAGAAATGGACTACCCCTGGATGTAAAGCATCGTAATGACATTAAATCTAACTTAGAAAGGTGTAAGCTACTGCATTAGATGTCTCTCACAATGCCTTGAGCATCACACCTGAGGTGGAGAAAATGCAACATTATCACTTGGAACTATGTTTGTTTGTTTGTTTTAATTAATCACAAAGCCACACAAAGGGCTATCTGTGGTCTGCTCACCACGGGTATCGAAACCCGGATTCTAGCGTTGTAAGTCCGCAGACATACCGCTATGCCACTGGGGGGCCTTGGAACGATGAATTACGCCTTTTATCTTTTTTTAGCCGAATTTGAAAGCAACTGTAGAATGCTTTACATACTGCTGTGTGGTTGTAACAATAAAAAGTTGTTTAGCTGTTTGACATTAAGGATGCTTTGTCGTATTATGACGTCCTAGATAATATCGAATTGTTTAAAATGTCATACTGTACAGCCGTAAAGTGAAATATTCAAAAGTCCTGATCTAATATATCAATCTAAATTTCTGTAAGTTTTGTAAAGTGTTTTTTAAAACTGGGTAAATTAAACAAGAAATAGAAAGCAATTATGGAATAATTGGCCCCTCTTTTTTTTTTCTTCTTTTCGTTGCAACTAGAACAAGCAGTAACACAAAGGGGGGCCACGTTTTTCTCTAATCTTTGTTCTTGGACTTTTCACATCTTTTTATGGCTGCCCCTTTATTATAACTTGGCTGCTTATGTAAGATGTTTTCACCAGATGTCACCACTTTTTGTTTTGTATCACTTACTTATATTACTTCGTACGTGTTAGGGTTGTATTTTTTATTGTTAAGCGCAAAGCCCACCACGAGCCAGTGAGGGGCCGCGTGTGAGAGAGATGCAAAATATATGTAGGTGTTTTATACATGGAACTAATAATTTTTCTCCATTTGTGAGTCTTTTTAGGCAAACAGCAATAAGTTTTCTATTTTTTGAAATGTTAAATGCTTTTCATCTAAAAAGGTCAGATTTTTTGCTATCTATTCTTTAGTAAAACTATTTTCTTTCGTATCTTGATTAAAACCTGAACACGCTGCATTAGTGCATTTAAGAAAGTAAGAAGACAAAGGATAAAAACAGCAATACTTTTACAGCTCTTTGATCAATTTCTCATAGTGTCTAACAGGTATAATATGATATATTATTTTAATATTAATTAAAAATAAGATTCCTCTAAAGGTGAGAATTAGAGCCCTAGCTGTTATGGAAGCTATGAAACACATGTGACATCTTAGACCACAACGCAATCTATTCTTTTATTTTATTTTTGTAACTGTCCCTAGACCCTTAAGTCATTAGTTTTAACCTTTTGGCTGTAGAGAATAATTAATCATTAAAACTATCAAATATTACTTATAAAAATATTAAATATGCGCTTCAGTTGTCAACTTTTGTTCAGATTAACATTTACAAGAGGAATTTGTTTTCGTGCCTGTTCTCCTTTGTTTAATATTATTTTTTGTCTCTTCAACAAAGATAAAAAAAAAAGAAAACAATTTTACCACTTTTTCACTGATTATTTCTCTTAATCTAAAACAAATATGCTATTTTATGTGATGCAAGAGTGTTAGAATAATTAGAAACATTAGAATACTGACATTCTAGCCTTGAAACAGCCGTGGTAATGTTCGGATTTGGACAGAAGTTTAGTTTGGCATACAGAGTCACTGAAGTATAACTCCGCCTTCTAACTTAACTCGAATCATTACCGTGATTCTAGATAAACATGTTTTCTTGATCGTGTTCATATCTAATTTACTTGAAGCAGCAGTGTTGTGTTTCTATTGTCTCATTGACACTGACGTTTTTACTTTGAGTTTATAGAAATATTACTTTTAATACAAAGTATTTAACTATAGTCATGTTTCATTATGTAACGAACTAAACAAAACACTGCTACAACCGGGTCAAACAAAAAATATTAATTTATTAAAATATAACAAGAGGAATTCAAAATTTAACTTTCAAGCAACTAGAATACAAATTTTATCAATTCCATGTCTGGACAGGAATGAATACAAACGTTAATAAACAATAAAACATAAATATGAATGTTATTATTCGTTTCAATAAATATCAAATAAATTAGGAAAAAGAACCAGAAAAATAACACAATGTTCCAAAATTTAACCACTTTTCAATACTGAGAACACTATGGAGCAATAATTCTAACTATATCTCATGAACTAACTCGTTTTCAAGATCAAGGAAAGCTTTATTTAGTGGATAGACCACGAGGTTACATCTCATGTGATTAGCTATTACCATAAATCTACATAATCTTTCACTTTTAAAATCAACGTGCTCTAGATAGAAGTTGAGTTAGCGCTTTAATATAACTAAAAATGCATAGTTGAACTAAATGATAGAACGAATAATAAATGAACGGTAAATATAAATCTGACAAAATAAAAGTAGAATTCGCTATCTCACAAGCATAGTCGGCAGGAGTATTTCTAACTACCACCAGATAGTACTAAAACACTGAAGCATATCAAACTCTTAAAATGCTGTTCCTTTGTTTTCATTTGCGTAATAAACAAATTAGATAATAACTGCATCTTTAGAGATAAATTGTAACCTTTTAAAGAGTAAAAGTCCGCGAATAAAATTCAGTTATAATTCAGTATTTCGTACCACAGGTTATCATGTTATTAATAACAAACACAAAAATTAAGTATGAATAACAGGCCATTTAAACATGACCAGAATATTTTAATATTCATGATAAAAGTTCAAATACGTTACAAACGTTACCCAATTAGCTGTAATAATAATATTCGCACAATTAGAATATTAAAAAAGCCAAAATAGTGGCCTGGCTGACAGCACAATAGGTAATGTTTATTTCATAACCAATGTTGTCAACCTGATAGCGCAATTTGTGTGACAAACAGCCAGGTCAAGGCCTTTAAGAGACTGATGAAGCCAATCCTAGATCATAGCTGCTAACTCTACTAAGGTACTAAGTAGTTTTAATTGTTGCTGGTTATCTATTTAGCTGATAATCAGTCTGGTTCGGATTTCAACACCACTTAGCTACTAACTAGTTTTAATTGTTACTGGTTATCTAGCTGATAATCAGTCTGGTTCGGATTTCAACATCACTTAGCTATTAACTAGTTTTAAATGTCACTGGTTATTTAGCTGATAATCAATCTGGTTCGAATTTCAACATCACTTAGCTACTAACTAGCTTTAAATGTTACTGGTTATCTAGCTGATAATCAGTCTGGTTCGGATTTCAACACCACTTAGCTACTAACTTGTTTTAATTGTTACTGGTTATCCAGCTACACCTTGCTACTACGTAGTTTTAGTTGTTGCTGGTTTTCTAACTGATAACATGTCTGGTTCTTCCGGTATTTCGCGTATACAAACAACATTTTGTACAAATATTTTAAAAAGCTACTGGGTAATATTTTGCATACAATTTTAAACAAAGCATGTAATATATAAATATTGGTGGCCATCAGTATATGTACAAAAAATCAAGTTTAATGATTAACTAATCACTATGTAGGCTTAGGTTAAAATCAGATATATGCTATCGGGATTGACTGTCACAATTATGACGCCACAAGAGCTGAAAGTCTAGAGCGTGTTTGGTTACATATCACGGCTCGAACTCTAGACTTTCTTACCCTTAGCCGGGAATACTGAATTCAGGACTATGCTTGGCCCTAATTTTAGAAATGCCATGCATTTTTATCTATTTTTTGTACAAATAAATATTTTGAAATGTTTAATTTATTCATTTTTGTTCAAAGTCTTCTGTGTAATCTACTGTGAAATTGTACTTATTTACATTCCTTACTTGGATTTTTGGAGAATAGTAAAGGTCGTGGTGTGTGAATGATCTGATGACGATGGCATCAGTAACGGAAATGTCGTGCTGACAGTAAAGAACTGTAAACAGTTGTTTAACTTTTAGTCTTCAGAACAAAATGATTGTTCAGTTTGAAATTTTTGTTTGTAATCGTATCGAGTAGCTATCGTTGCGCCAATTTATTTTCAAACCACCCCCTCCAATAACAGACGTCAAATTACAGCCGATTCGTTTTAGATTGTAAACGTCGAGATAGTTCGAGCTCTTTTCCGAATATTTGTAAGTTCACGTGACTGACGGAACAATAGTAACAAAGTTAATGAGTGGAAATAGAAAAATTATACGAAGCAGAAAAATATATTTATTTGTTTCTTATCTTCACACAATATTACATTGTTATTATACATCTACCGATATTCATTGGTTAGTTATTAAACCTCTACCAATATTCATTGGTTAGTTATTGAACCTCTACCAATATTCATTGGTTAGTTATTGAACCTCTACCAATATTCATTGGTTAGTTATTAAACCTCTACCGATATTCATTGGTTAGTTATTGAACCTCTACCGATATTCATTGGTTAGTTATTGAACCTCTACCGATATTCATTGGTTAGTTATTGAACCTCTACCGATATTCATTGGTTAGTTATTATACCTCTACCAATATTAATTGTTTAGTTATATCTTTTTATATAGACTTAACCGACATGTCCACGATTTCAATAATCTGATTCTTATATCATTAACAATAGTCCTTATCTAACATATCTAGAATTTCAATGATCCGATTCTTATTATAGTCTTAATTGACATGTCCAGAACCTCTGTGAAATGTTCAAAACGTGAAAAGGTCACGAGTAACAAAGCACTGTTGAAATTTGAAGTTGACTTTTATTTCAAAATTATGAAAGACTATCATACGGAGAATATCATTAAAAAATATATCTACGAATTTTATCAAATCATTCAAACACATGGGTTCAGAAAAAAAAATGTTGGTCATCCGAAATGGAAAGACAGCTGGTAATGTCGAAGAGCAGATGATTCAATGGTTCTCAGTAAACACGTAACTTTCTTGCTGCCAATCTGTTATCCCAGCAAGGATATCGTACTGTTACATGTACTTCATCAGAATGGTGGTTATTCACTTTTCAAGAAAGAGCTTCATCAATTGAAATAGATGACAGTTTGACTTGTTTATTGTGCTGAATGAGACAAACATTTAGGTACAAACAGACTTTATAGTTCACTTACAGAATAGTGTATAACAGTAGACCTTATAATAAAAATATTTAATATAATTAAGTAGAAATAGAATAGATTATTAAAGAATAAAAAATATGTAATAGAATTTAGTAGAAACAGAATAAATTATTAAACAATTAAAATATGTAATAGAATTAAGTAGAAATAGAATAAATTATTAATCAATAAAAATATTAAAAGAACTAAGTGTAAACAGAATAGATTAATAAACAATAAAAATATGTAATAAAATAAAGTAGAAACAGAATAGATTATTGAACAATAAAAATATCTAATATAATTAAGTGGAAACATAATAAATTATTAAACAACAAAATATGTAATAGAATTAAGTGTAAACAGAATAGATTAATAAACAATAAAAATATATAATAAAATAAAGTAGAAACAGAATAGATTGTTGAACAATAAAAATATTTAATATAATTAAGTAGAAACAGAATAAATTATTAAACAATTAAAAATGTAATAGAATTAAGAATAAATTAAGTTATTAAATAATAAAAATATTCAATATAATTAAGTAGAAATAGAAAAGATCATTAAAGAATAAAAAATATGTAATAAAATAAAGTAGAAACAGAATAGATTATTGAACAATAAAAATATTTAATATAATTAAATAGAAACAGAATAAATTATTAAACAATTAAAAATGTAATAGAATTAAGAATAAATTAAGTT
>NW_013677217.1:5641-13640 GCF_000517525.1 Limulus polyphemus | reverse complement strand
GAAATTTACCAATATTTTCCATTTGTACTTCTTGTTTCCTTTCTTGTTCCAGTTGCCACTGGTGCTGGTTTTCTTGCCAATGCTGTTGTCTCTCTTCTTGTTTCTTTTTTTTTCCTCCAACAAATGCTGTAATCTCTCTTGTTTATTTTGCTGTTTGAGCTGCCACTGTTGTAGGTTTTCTTGCCACTGCTGTTGTCTCTCTTCTTGTTTATTTTCTTTCTCCTGCAACCACTGTTGTAATCTCTCTTCTTGTTTCTTTTCTCGTTCTTCTTGTTTATTTTGCTGTTCTAGCTGCCACTGTTGCAGGTTTTCTTGCTACTGCTGTTGTCTCTCTTCTTGTTTCGTTTCTTTATCCTCCAACCACTGCTGTAATCTCTCTTCTTGTTTCTGTTCTCGTTCTTCTTGTTTCTTTTGCTGTTCTTGTATTGCTGCCATCAGATCTGCTAAGCTGTAGTCTGATTTGCCACTTCTCGTTTCCATCTTTTTTCTTTTCCGTCCCACTCTCTGACACCAATTTGTTGGGTATTTGAAATGTCACGTTATGTCTTCTTATCGTTAAACCTATACCTGCTGGAAATAGTATATTAAATTCTTAAAGCATGCTCTTATACTGTTTGTCATTCCAGAACACTTTATTTAATCTGTTCGTCCAAATATGGGATAATAATAACCATATACACAGAAAAAAGACCAAGTTTTTACAGGAATTCGTTTGGTGAGACCAAAGTCCGACATTCTTTAAGAGTGATTATAGTAATATATTATAAAGAAATAGTTTTAAACCTTAAGAACTAGGTACACGAATTATATGGCTCGTCGTACCAAATTTAAAGTTTTTCACCAGAAGTAGTACCTTGCATGGTCTGGTACTCGACTCACAATCATCGGGTCGCGAGTTCGAATCCCGTCATCGAATGTGCTATTCCTTTAGCTGTGGGGCGTTATAATGTGACAAACAATCCCATATTTTGTTGGTAAAAGAGTAGTCCATGAGTTGGCGGTGGGTGGTGTTGACTAGCTGCCTTCCCTCTAGTCTATAACTTCAAAATTGGGGATAGCTAGCGCATATATCCCTCGAGTAGCTTTGCACGAAATTCAAGAACTAACAGTTCTATCTGATGCCAAATACCAAATCCGTTTATGACATAAATATGTTTTGTCCATTTAAATCATGCCTTTGCATAGCTTTGTGCTGAACTACAAACAAAATTTTAAATCGTTATCAAACCCCCATCCCCACCCAAGCGTTAAAAATCGGGCTTCGAAACCTGTGGTGGGCTGAGCACAGATAGCCCATTGGGTAGCTTTGTGTGTGCTTGAAGTTTCCTTCCCTATCGTGTTACTATGACAATCCGTTCTTCCTGTTTCCTCCGAAGGTTTAAAACAACAACATAAGGTCGTCAACTGCAACTTTATCATTTAGTGAATTCTTGTCTTTGATCATTACCTCTTTTGAAGACTGACATTTCCTATTTGGACTGTCTTCGTTTCATTGAACTAAGTAACTCTATTCTTCATAAAAGTAGTCATAAGTTCAAGTATATCGCTTGCTTTTGTTTGTTTTAACTGAAAAAAAGTTATATTACTTTGATTTTACTGCTTCTTTTTTTTAAAAAGTGATGTTTTTTGTGAGTAATTTCATTCTCTAGTTGATTTTTATTCTTACTTTACAACATATAAATCTTTAGAATTTTAAAATTTGTCGGAAGTTCAGCAAATTAAAAAAACTGTTATCTTTCACCTTTTCTTGACTAAAAATGATACATCTTCATTTAGGTGATATTTTTTTGATTTTTGTACAAATGTTTCGCATTTAGTTATTGATATTCTTGTAAAAGGATGCGAATGGTCTTAAACTTGAGCTAATCTTCTTTTAGACAAAGGTTAGATACTACAACATATGTCACGAACATCTTTACCCTTTCATCCATGGGGGGCGTTATTATGTGCTGGTTAATCCCACTATTCGTTGGTAAAGAGTATCCGAAGAGCTGTTGGTGAGAGGTGTTGACTAGTTAGTTGCCTTAGTCTAGTCTATCATTTCAAAATTAGAGGTATTCTAAACAAACACACTACAATGATCATTCAATAGTAGTTTATACTTGTTTGGCCCTGTTTCTATGTCAGTATTTCACTAGATCGTACTTAGGTTGAGGAGTATGAGCTTGGGATTTATCTCTCAATATGCATAATGCGAGTGACTACTGGCTTATGCAGCTATAGGATTGTGGGATACCGCACTGACTCTTTTTGTTCTGACTTAACAGTCTGATATATCATTATTCTTACTTCAGTCTTTGTCTTGTGTAGACATGTTTCTTAACTGCTTCAGCCGCTAACTGCAGCTATATCATAAACTTAGAAACCAACAGTTTTATCATGAATAAGAATTTTAGTTTCATCTGTTGAATTGCGAGTCCTTCTTTCTTTGTTGTTAGTGTTCATTTTATTCTTTGCCAAACGCTTCCCGAATTTACTGGTTATTGCAGACAACTTGTATCTTGTCTGCCAGAAATCAGTGTAACTGAATACCACGTAATTTTATTCGTTACTGTGGCAACAGTAACATAACTAAGAAATAAATTTAGCTATATCGCGATAAAAGCGAGAAAGACAAACATGGTTGAATCGCGCTGTAAGAAGAATGAAATGTTAAATGTTGAATATTTCCTTTCAACTATTTCAACCATTTTTGTACAGTAGTACTGTAATAGGCTAAGAGCCCGAAGAATAGTTTACAGAATTAACAGAAGATTAAAAATCCAGTCATTTTGTATGCAGTTTAGAAAATATTACACACACACACACACACAAGAAAAAACATTAAAAAACGAACATATAACAGACAACATATAAACAATATCATTATTATTACAGGGGTTTCTTCGTACGTAAATATATAATCGTTCAAACAAGACTGACGGAGTTCAGCTGTATGGGAAACCTCCAATGACAATCCAACTTCTGTCGGAACATCTGTCAATTTATCAAAAATCGACCACCTACAGTGGCAAGGCGCGTGTACTCTATAACGACTGTTGCCCCGGTGCCTTGCTGACAGAGAACCTACTTATAAATAGTCTTGATTCCATTGACTTTTTTTACTTTTAAGTTGATGTAATGATTTGCAACACCTGAAGAATGTCGATATTAGATGGTCTGTTAGGTGTATTACTTTTATCGCGATATCTTTAAGTGTTGTTGAGAATAAGCCTATTAAATCTATTTTATAATATAAGGTTCACGCACACACGTATACAGTGGTTGAAAACGGACAGGTTTTGTCACGAAGTATTGGGAACAATTTATATGATTAAGATAATTCATTTTCTGTATGTAAAGACAAAGATGAAAAATGAACAACTAAGACGTTTTTACGAGTTATGATTTTTTTGGGGAATTAACCGCTGCTAATAAGTTTGTTGAATGTTTTTATAATGAACCTTTTTATTGTGTATTCGTTTGGTTAGACAGGAGAACAATAATTTTGACTTTTAAATATTTATGTGTTTCTGTGGCACAGATTTTCACATGGTCTTTCGATATATATATACACACACACACGTGAAACGTAACTTTAATGTTAAAGTTAAGCTCATATGACGAAGCTGAAGTAAGTAAAGGGTTTTGTATTAAACTCTCTTCTGTATCGTGGGATCCCAAGATCAGCTGCTTTGCTAGGCTAGAGTGAACGGATGACATCACCACTTTTGAACGGATGTATGTACAAATGTTGCCTTGGCAACAAAGCGGGCTGAGCCATTGATTTTTCAGCGCCATGATGTCTGGTCTCGCGCGTGCGGTGTTCGTATTATGACGGGTAGAGCGGCAGTCTACTGGCAAGTCGGGAGAAAGGTGTATCTCTATAGGCCTCGCTGGTGACGGTCACGAGCCCTGGTGTATAGTGTCAGCTATTTTACTGGCTAACCGGCCTTGGCGTGTGCCGATCCTTCTTGTTCCCAACCAGATGGAGAGCTGTTCATTTTATGGTCGGAAGGAAATTGTTGAACAATTTTCTGGAAACGTTAAAAGTCCTCACTTTACTATTATTAGCTAAGAGGTAAGGATAAAGTTGTATATTTTGGTGTGAAAGCTGTAAAGGATCATATGCAGTCAGTGTATCTTTTTCTTCTATTGTGCATCATGACTCGGTTGTTTCTTAACTAAATTGCTAAGTTTTAAAATATCAGATTTTATTGTCATTAGTGTTCGTCGTAATCGGCTTATTTTCATATGCTGCTTCAGAGCTTCTCTGCTTTAAGTCAACAGTGAAAACATATTACGACACTCTCTGTACACTTATGTTTTTGTTCAGCTCCCTTTTATGTTCATTATAAACCGGCTGAAAACGACTGCAATTTTAAAATGGCTCTTTTTTATTTGGTCATTCACGAAATTAAACAAATTACCTGACGCTTACTGTAGACATTTATGTAATTTCAAGATTCAGCATTACAGCGGTAAATAGGTTGGTGTTTTCCCAGTACTGAGGTTCCTTCACAAGGCAAAGCACACGGTCGTACAAGTACCACAAAAACTGACGCTTACGTTTGTAGGCTTTGGTAGAGACAGCTGAAGCTGACCACTGGGTTTTCCCACAATCTCGTGAATCACAACGGTGTTAAACTCAGCTTGTGATCCTGATCATTCTTTCTTGCTTTGACATCTGGTTTTACTATCCCACCAGCTGTATGGCTGCTTTATACGAACAATATAACCATCATGAGTACCTCAGGCTAGATTCGAAATTCGACTTACCGATTACTAGCAAGAATAAGTTTTTTTATTCCGTAGCTGCTGAGGCTGAAAATGACAACTAATATTGCAACTGTTACCAACCAATAAAAATTATTGTAAATAAACAGATAGAAATTACTGTAAAAGGTAAAACAATGCAGTCTTTCAACAAATTACCAATAGTACGAAGCAAGAAATATATTGGCAAAGATAGCGCAACAAAGAGCGTTTGAACGTTTATTATTCAAAGTTGTATTTTCCAGAGAAACACTTTGATGACGATTCTAACATGTAGCTTAAAGTGGGATATACCATTAACTAATAGTTGTGTCACGTAAGACTGTAAAATACATCTTAAGGATGCTGGTTGAAGTGAGTTCGTTTAGCTTGAAATTCTATCTGTTCAACCATTCTTCTTAGTGTTATTAACTTACTTTTAAACTGACTTGTCCTGGCGCAGATCGTCCTACGTACAATCTTCTTAGTGTTATTAACTTTATTTTTAAACTGACTTTTCCTGGCGCAGATCGTCCTACATACAATTTTAGAGCCAGTGAAAACTAAAAACCAAGCGTCCTAGATTCGACTTTGAAGTATTTATTAATGTCATCAGTATTTGGGAAAATTACAAAACTTCATTACCTATTAAATTACTTTTGCTTAAACCAACTAAAGATAAGTTGTGTTTATGTTTACCGGTACTCAAGTAAGCAGATCTTTAAACCAACTAAACATAAGTTGTACTTATCTTTACCGGTACTAAAGTATACAGATCTTTAAACCAACTAAACGTAAGTTGTACTTATGTGTACCGGTAGTCAACTATACAGATGTTTAAACCAACTAAACATAAGTTGTGCTTATGTTTACCGGTACTCAAGTAAGCAGATCTTTAAACCAACTAAACATACGTTGTGCTTATGGTTACCGGTACTCAAGTGAGCAGATCTTTAAATCAACTAAACATAAGTTGTACTTATCTTTACCGGTACTAAAGTATACAGATCTTTAAACCAACTAAACGTAAGTTGTACTTATGTGTACCGGTACTCAAGTAAGCAGATCTTTAAACCAACTAAACGTAAGTTGTACTTATGTGTACCGGTACTCAAGTAAGCAGATCTTTAAATCAACTAAATATGAGTTGTGCTTATGTGTACCGGTACTAAAGTATACCAAGCTAAACATGAGTTGTGCTCATGTTTACCGGTACTCAAGTATACAGATCTTTAAACCAACTAAACGTAAGTTGTACTGATGTGTACCGGTAGTCAAGTATACAGATGTTTAAACCAACTAAACATAAGTTGTGCTTATGTGTACCGGTACTAAAGTATACCAAGCTAAACATAAGTTGTGCTCATATTTACTGGTACTCAAGTATACAGATCTTTAAACCAACTAAACATAAGTTGTGCTTATGTGTACCGGTACTAAAGTATACCAAGTTAAACGTGAATGAGTCGTGCTTACGTGTCCCCGTACTATAATATACAAATTATTAAACCATCTAAACATAAGCTGTACTTCTGTGTACCGGTACTGAAAAATACAAATCTCTAAACCACCTAAACTTAAGTTGTGCTTACGTTTACCGGTACTAAAGTGTACCCATTTAAACATAAATTGTGTTCACGTGTACTGGAACCAAAATATACAAATCTTTAAAGTAACTAAACAGTTGTGCTTATGTGTACCGGTACTAAAATATAAACATTGGTGTAGTATCTAAGTGATGTTAGAGACATTGAAGACCATAACGTTTAGGAGGACATCAGTACCGCCACTTAGCGCGAAATACTGAAAACATTTATTTTTTTCTTAGAAATTATACGTGCTAGTATGTAAAATATATGTCACACGTTTTTATTTTAGACGGACAAAGAGAGACTGAAGAATAAAAAAAGTGATCTCCATTTGCAAGACAGTTAAATATTTAAACCCCTAAATCTCGCTCTATGTTCTGAAAACGAAGTCTTTAATATCCCCCCCCCCACCTCCCCAAAAAAGAACAAAAAACGTTTACTCTCAAACAACCGAAGACAATAATTTGTTGGTTGTTTTAATATTAAAACAAAAACTCTAGTTTTAAATAATCGAAGACGATAATTTGTTGGTTGTTTTCATATTAAAACAAAAACTCTAGTTTTAAATAATCGAAGACAATAATTTGTTGGTTGTTTTAATATTAAAACAAAAACTCTAGCTTTAAATAATCGAAAACAACAATCTGTTGGTTGTTTTAATATTAAAACAAAAACTCTAGTTTTAAATAATCGAAGACAATAATTTGTTGGTTGTTTTAATATTAAAACAAAAACTCTAGCTTTAAATAATCGAAAACAACAATCTGTTGGTTGTTTTAATATTAAAACAAAAACTCTAGTTTTAAATAATCGAAGACAATAATTTGTTGGTTGTTTTAATATTAAAACAAAAACTCTAGTTTTAAACAATCAAAGACAACAATCTGTTGGATAATGGTTGGAGACGGCTTGAAAGGCTTCCAAAATCCCCCAAACCCCAATTATAAGCAAATGAAGACAGAGAATCTGGTTTTGTCACCAGGAGTGTTATACCATGAAAACAAATATATGGCTAGTTTTATATTATAATTGTTTTTGGGAAGGCGATAAAAATTGACGGCAAAATATCTGATTTAAATCATCAGATAGGGCATCGTATACTTCTAAAACATGATAAAAACTGCCTGTAACAATGTGTTTTACGACCACTAGGGGCGACAAAAAACTAAATATACTTACTCCGAAAAGGATTAGATCTTAGACGGATTGCTCGAGGCTTAACGTCATATTATATTCACGATCATTTCTAAATAAACTTGTGAAAATAAAACTATAATTTGAAACTAGATGGTTGTAACATTGGACGTGTAATGTTTTAAACATTTGTTTCACAAATTTGTTACTACCAGTAAAGAATGTAACAAAATATTTGTATAAACATAAATATCTTAATGTGGTAATAAAATGGAGAGTTATTATTTTGTATTTTGTTTTCTTCGTGCATGTTAGCTCTAAACCTGTTGTTGTGGAAAGTATACCAGATATTCGCCATGTGTTTCAACGCATTCATCTGAGTCGTTAACTCATTCGCCATGTGTTTCAACGCATTCATCTGAGTCGTTAACTCATTCGCCATGTGTTTCAACGCATTCATCTGAGTCGTTAACTCATTCGCCATGTGTTTCAACGCATTCATCTGAGTCGTTAACTCTATCTTATTTATGTAAAACTTAACT
>NW_013677217.1:0-4704 GCF_000517525.1 Limulus polyphemus | reverse complement strand
TATTTCTGTAGCTAAAAATTGATGACAGTCATACAATTTCATTTGTTGAACTGAGAAGAGTTGATGACAGTCATACAGTTTCATCTGTTAAACTGGGAGAAGAATTGATGACAGTCATACATTTTCATCTGTTAAACTGGGAGAAGAATTGATGACAGTCATACAGCTTCATCTGTCAAACTGGGAGAAGAATTGATGACAGTCGTTTCGTTTTGGTAAATTTGAGTAATGAAACAGGATATAACAACATGCAATCTTAAACATCACTTGAATCTCGTTTTATCTTTTTTGTTTTGGTTCAACCATCTTACGTTTTTTGCCTGATCTGTAAACCCGCCACTCGCTGGGTCAGCTGTAAGTACGAGTGCTAATAAGGCTATAATTTAGGGTCTGATACCTGCAGTGAACTCTTTATAACAGCCACATATTATGGTTTTATGAATTAAAGTTTGCACTACTATAGCCCCATTACTTAATGCATTTGATTTTAAACTTTTCTCTTTTGAAGAGCCATGATTATTTTGTTATATCTGTTATTGCAATGTTTGTTAAACCTGGTGGACACTTAGACACTCAAAATTTAGGATATCGGGACTTGTCACTAAGGATATTAATTTTTATTTTCTGTGATCTGTGTATTTTGTATAACATCGGTATTCAGGTTGCTAAAGCTTTGTAAATAAACGAAAAACACACTATCTATAGGTTCATATAACCACACGTCACTTGTACCAATTAAACAGTCAATGCACATATTTTCAAACATAAAAATTCATACTTTAAATTTCCGTATTCTTAGTTCTAAATAAAACACATATTTTACTTCCTTCTTTTTTTTATTTATGTGCTTTTTATCTTGTTCACCGGGAAAGAAACGTTTCAGAAGGTGACAGGAATTTAAACTTCATTATTCCCAGTTGTCCGGATTACTATTCACAAATGATATATCTAGGCAGTAATATCGATGTAACGATATATACAGGAAGAAATCTGAAATTTATATGGGGGAAGATAATAAAACCATGCGTCATGTGTGCTTCTATACTACCCCAAGTCCATTTTTTTCTTACCTACTTTAGAGGAGGAGCTTGAACCATTGTTTAAATGTGACATATTCGAGTCCCCCCCCCCAGTGACACAGCGGTATGTCTGCGGACTTACAACGCTAGAATCCGGGTTTCGATGCCCGTGGTGGGTAGAGCACAGATAGTCCATTGTGTAGCTTTGTGCTTTATTACAAATAAACAAACAAACCTTAGAATACACAGATATGTTCAACACATATCCAGTGGGTCGATCCCCTGGTGGGTCAGCGATAAGCTTACGAACTTACAACGTAAAAATCCGGGGTTTGATTTCCCCCGGTGTACATAGCAGATAGCCAAATATGGCTTTTCGCTAAACAAACAAACAAATAATTTGGGAAACATGAAATATCAGAGATCCCCCCCCCCAACACACACACATCGGTGCCCCAGTGGTAAGCCTAATGGCTTATAACGCTAAAAATAGGCTTTCGATACTCACAGTGAGCAAACCGATAGCCCATTTTTGTAGCTTTGTGCTTAACAAGAAAGAAACATCTTGAACTTGATTCTCAGTCAGCAGCACTTTTGATCCAAACTGATGAGTGTTCTATTTCCATACATAATTGTATTTAAAATCTGCACAAAATGTTACTTGATTTTAGTGATTCTCCATTCCTTTAGTCGAGGTGCTCGTTCCAGTACTCTTTTAATTATAGTAGACTATTTTTATAGACGAAAATTAGTGTGAAACGTTTTGTGAAACACCTTGCTGTAAGTTTACCTGATGGTACGATGATAGATATCGTACATGAAGTTTCAGAATACACAATATTCTCTATAGTAATACCGCAAATAAGATGTTCAATTACTGTAACTTAGCAACGTGATATATATACGTATTGAAGAAAACAAAATTACCATTAATATTTTAGAAAGAGCAACAACTCTAATTTTTGTTCACAGCTTCAAACACTGCGACTGGTTTTTCGTAGTCTGTAAACGGTGTATTTAGTGCACATGGTATTAACGGTTAGAGCATAATATAACATGTCCAAGTGTTGGAAGATTTTATGTTGAACTAGTGATCTCAAGCAGTTATTTGGCCCCCCCAGTGGCACAGCGGAATGTCTGCGGACTTACAACGCTAGAAACCGGGTTTCGATACCCGTGGTGGGCTGAGCAAAAATAATCAGTTGTGTAGCTTTGTTCTTAATTACAAACAAACAAATGAAAGATGAAATTATTACTGTCGTTCATTACTTTTATTATAGTCTACGTAAATATAAATAGTAAAACACCTATACTACCTAATAAATGTTCGTATTCACATTACAACGTCATTTCTTTATTTTGTTTAGAATTTTGAAGAACATAAAAAGATGCTTCAGACATCACCATGAGAGTGATTTATATTTTACAAATTTTTTCCTTTGTTCAAAAACGTAAAAGTATATTGCATAGTAATGTAGTAAATGTGATTGATGTAGCTTTTCTAGACATAAAGGCCCAGGTGGTTAGGGCGCTCGACTCGGAATCTGAGGGTCGCGGGTTCGAATCCCCATTACACTAAACATGCTCGCTCTTTCAGCCGTAGGGACGTTATAATGTGACGGTCAATCCCACTATTCTTTGGTAAAAGAGTAGCCCAAGAGTTAGCGGTTGGTAGTGATGACTAGTTGCCTTCCCTCTAGTCTTACACTGCTAAATTAGGGACGGCTAGCGCAGATAGCCCTCGTGTAGCTTTGTGCGAAATTCGTAACAAACCAAACTAATTATAAGTAGAAATTACAAAACATTAACTCGCCTTAATATTGTAAGTAATAATTAAATTTTTTTATTCACTTTACAAGGTACAAGTATAAATGGTAATTACGTTCATTAATCTGGCTTACAATGATAAATATCTACAGATGTAATATCGACTGACACAACAGTTGCAAGTATTAAATAGCTTTAATATTTTAAGTGTTAATTATTATTATTATTAACATATGGGAATTCGTTTTACTATAGTGAGAAAAAAGTACAACTGAATTTTTGTCGTAAATTAACAGCATGACGATTTTGTTTGTTTGAAATTAAGCCCAAAGCTACACAATGGACAATCTGTGCTCAGCCCACCACGGGTATCGAAACCCGGTTTCTAGCGTTGTAAGTCCGCAGACATGCCGCTGTGCCACTGGGGGGGGGGGGCAGTATGACGATCAAAATAAAATAGGTTTCTGTCGATCTACTTCAGTTTGTTAATTTTGTTAGATTTTCGCACAAAATTACTATCTGCGTTAGCCGCTCCTAATTGTTAACCAATAGGAAGACAGTTAGTCAACACTACCCACCACCAACTCTTGGACTACTGTAATCGAATAGTAGGATTTTACCGCCACTCTTATAACGCACCAACTGCTCCAAAGTTCGGAGTGGGACTTATTTTTGTTTTTTTTAATTGTCGGTAACAAGAGCGCGAACTACGGATAGTTAGATCTCCAGAGCGGATCCCTAACCACTTGGCCGAGCTAGGCCCTCTTTTTACTAAATAATTAAATTACTTTTATTTTAGTTCACGGTGTAAGGTTATTCTATCTCGATATAAAACGTCAAGTGTAAATTCTAAGTAGACCGACATGTATTACATACTTTGCACAGAAATTCGCGTAAATATTAATTCCCGAATCTATACATTTGAGAAAGAGATCCTCGTTGAATTATGCAATTCTATATCTTATTGAAATTAAATTCGGCTGATGGGAAGTAACTTTTTTAAAGAACGAGTTTCTTCCATCTACTAACCATGTTTGAGTTCATTCTAAAACGTGCTCCTCTGTTGTTGTTTTTTTATAGAAAATAACAAAAACAAACATGAAACAAGGACCTTTGTTACGAAGCTATGATTGCGAAAGTCCCGGCGGATATCGTTTAGAGCGGTATTTATCTGAGATAAAGAAGGATAGAAAGAAAGAAAGAAAAGTGTAGCTGAAGGCTTTACATTTCATCCTGATAATTAATTGCATGGTTAGCAGCAGGTGGCTTGCTTGTGATATATACCGGAATTCTCAAAGTTACCCAGAAACAGTGTTAAAGATGTAGAGCTTGAACTTATTCTTGCATTGTTTTTATAAGCTTGGATTAGTAAACCTTTTACTGCCTTTATGGCTTCATAAAGTAAAATATTGAAGTCTGAGCTTGTATTGCGGCGATAAGTATGTACGAAGGACGTTATTTGCAGTACGGTAATTAGAACATTGCGTCTGATAGAGGGGATTTTCTTACTTAACTATATATATAGATATAGATACACACATGCACACACACATATATATATGAAAAAATGCAGGTTTTTGTTACACGTGTACGCGTCACAAATACATGATCGCGCTAGCAAACTGTATCATAACCCACAACGTTCCAGATCCCAGTACCATTCACCGTCTAAAGTTGGTTGTGGGCAGGATAGTTACCCCTAAAAAACATAAGAATAGAAATAATATCTTGCTTTCCAGTTTTACAGGTAATTGTGAAATATCTTCATATAATTAGAACTTTAGGTTTATTTATTCAGCTACAGAAATATCTTCATATAATTAGAACTTTGGGTTTATTTATCTAGCTACAGAAATATCTTCATATAATTAGAACTTTAGGTTTATTTACTTCTCCCAGTTCAACAGATGAAACTGAA
>NW_013677216.1:12440-14596 GCF_000517525.1 Limulus polyphemus | reverse complement strand
AACATTAACAACGTGACATCGAACAACAATGTGCTACTAAACACTAGTATCAACATTAACAACGTTACATTGAACAATAATAACAACAATGTGCTACTGGACACTAGTATCAACATTAACAACGTGACATCGAACAACAAAACAACAATGTGCTGCTGGACACTAGTATCAACATTAGCAACGTTACATCGAACAATAATAACAACAATGTGCTATTGAACACTAGTATCAACATTAACAACGTGACATCGAACAATAATGTGCTACTAAACACTAGTATCAACATTAACAACGTGACATCGAACAATAATGTGCTACTAAACACTAGTATCAACATTAACAACGTGACATCGAACAACAAAAACAACAATGTGCTACTGGACACTAGTATCAACATTAACAACGTGACATCGAACAACAAAAACAACAATGTGCTGCTGGACACTAGTATCAACATTAACAACGTGACATCGTACAATAATAACAACAATGTGCTACTGGACACTAGTTTCAACATTAACAACGTGACATCGAACAACAATGTGCTACTAAACACTAGTATCAACATTAACAACGTGACATCGAACAACAATAACAACAATGTGCTGCTGGACACTAGTATCAACATTAACAACGAGACATCGTACAACAATAATTAATTTATATAAACATATAACATAATATTATTAGTTATATAACAAAAGATAATGTCATACAGCATAATATGAATATGATTACGCAGTAGGAGATCGTTCTTGAACAAACTACACAATGGGCTGTCCACACTCTGTCCACTGCGGAGAATCTAACCCCGAATGTGATCGTTGTAAGTTTTAAACTTACAGCTGACCCATCAGAGGACAATGAAGTGTATACAATGTTGTGTAGCAGTTTATAAATAGTATTACATAGCAGAAAATAAGCAGATTTGAGATAACTTTACAATTTACAATAGTGAGAGGGGGAAAACGTGATTTATGAATGTTATTGGACAGTTTCATAGTTTAAAACTCTATATGTATATGAGAAAGTATAAAGGTGTAGATGTATTTAAAGTATACACCAAACTGGACAGATGGCGCTGGACACTGATAATGGCGTCAAATGTTTTATGTAACATAAATTTAGGTTTTTTCAATTAACGAAGTTATTTATTTCTGAAAGGACAGGGATAGAAAGGAATAATACGGAGAACTAAGAAATCACCCTCATCACATATCTGACGTGTTTGCGCCCTCACTTATCGCACGTGACGCCAGTAGCCAGAGATTTACGTAGGGTGAACGTTCCATGCTTGCACGTGTCTCCCCTAGACAACAGCCAGCTACCTGTCGGTATTCTTTTTCACCGGCCAATAAATTAAACCCATTGCAATATACCAAGTTGTACAAACGAGCCGCATTTAATTTGACTAGTTAGGCCTAACTCGATGCTGTGATTGGTGTCAAGGCTATTGCTGCTGTGACGTCACGGTTTAAAAACCTCATTATGACGGGGCGTTTCTTACACCGCTGCCGGCAGTTGGAAACAAATTCCAGAATATTAAAAATTAACAAAACCCATTTAGTTTTTGTATCGTTGAAATAATATAGTTACAATTATAGCAAGTCATTCTCGTGTTCTTTTGAAATGCTAAAGCTTCCTCGTCTGAGGAGAATATTAAAACCGCTACACCGCCCGCAATCGAATATTATAAACGAACATAACGTGATATTTGAATAAATTAGCTCATAAAACGCTCTACTTAACAGAAATAAGCTCATTTGGCTTTGTTTTCACAAAACTGAAGACAGGCAAGATGGTGTGTTGTTCTTAAATTTACTGGTCTAAAAACATATGGCCGCTAAATACAAAACTACATCCACACATATACACGTTTATAAAACTACACACACACATATACACGTTTATAAAACTACACACACACATATACACGTTTATAAACTACACACACACTTTTATAAACTACACACACACATATACACGTTTATAAACTACACACACATATATACACGTTTATAAACTACACACACACGTTTATAAAACTACACACACACTTTTATAAAACTACACACACACGTTTATAAACTACACACACATATACACGTTTATAAAACTACACACACATATATACACGTTTATAAAACTACACACAC
>NW_013677216.1:5925-11460 GCF_000517525.1 Limulus polyphemus | reverse complement strand
ACACACGTTTATAAAACTACATATACACGTTTATAAAACTACACACACACGTTTATAAAACTACACACACACTTTTATAAACTACACACACACGTTTATAAACTACACACACACATATATACACGTTTATAAACTACAAACACACTTTTATAAAACTACACACATATACACGTTTATAAAACTACACACACACTTTTATAAAACTACACACACACTTTTATAAAATTACACACACACGTTTATAAAACTACACACACACACTTTTATAAAATTACACACACACGTTTATAAAACTACACACACATATAAACGTTTATAAAACTACACACACGCACATATACACGTTTATAAAACTACACACATATACACGTTCATAAAACTACACACACATCACGTTTATAAAACTACACACACACATATACACGTTTATAAAACTACACACACACATATACACGTTTATAAACTACACACACACATATACACGTTTATAAACTACACACACACACACTTTTATAAAATTACACACACACACGTTTATAAAACTACACACACATGTTTATAAAACTACACACACACACTTTTATAAATTACACACACACGTTTATAAAACTACACACACATATAAACGTTTATAAACTACACACATATACACTTTATAAAACTACACACACATATAAACGTTTATAAAACTACACACACGCACATATACACGTTTATAAAACTACACACGTATACACTTTATAAACTACACACATAGTTTTATAAAAGTGTGTTTGTAGTTTTATAAACGTGTATATATGTGTGTGTAGTTTTATAAACGTGTATATGTGTGTGTAGTTTTATAAACGTGGTGTATGTTTGTGTAGTTTTATAAACGTGTGTGTGTAGTTTTATAAACGTGTATGTGTGTGTAGTTTTATAAACGTGTATGTGTGTAGTTTATAAACGTGTGTGTGTAGTTTTATAAACGTGTGTGTGTAGTTTTATAAACGTGATGTGTGGTTTATAAAACTACACACACACGATAATAAAACTACACCAACATACACGTTTATAACGCTGGTGGAACTTGTATGTAAGTTAGTTTTCTTCAGATCGATTACGAATGAATATTATTTATAACCGTCTGTATGTGTGTGTGAGAAACAGTTGTTATTTAACCTCAAACACCTGTTGTTTTATGTTCTTTACACTCAAACACCTGTTGTTTTATGTTCTTTACACTCAAACACCTGTTGTTTTATGTTCTTTACCCTCAAACACCTGTTGTTTTATGTTCTTTACCCTCAAACACCTGTTGTTTTATGTTCTTTATCTCAAAACCTGTTGTTTTATGTTCTTTACCCTCAAACACCTATTGTTTTATGTTCTTTAATCTCAAAACCTGTTGTTTTATGTTCTTTACCCTCAAAAACCTGTTGTTTTATGTTTTTTACCCTCAAACACCGGTTGTTTTATGTTTTTACCCTCAAACACCTGTGTTTTATGTTCTTTACCCTCAAACAGCTGTTGTTTAACTAAAGAAAAAGTTGTTTTTGAACTCTAACACATTTGTTCGTTAGCCCTAAAAGTTTGTTCGAGAGATGTTTCAGGTTTAGTTGAGATGTAACTACAACTGGAAGAAAGCCATTGTATTGTTCTTTTCTTCTTTTCTGATAGGAATCTGGGACCCGGGGTATTGGGAAATTATACAGTTCCTCTTCGCCCTGCTCACTGTATACGGTATGATCAGCGATGTGGATGGAAGTAAAAGAGAAATAAAGATTTCTCGTAAAACAGTTTTCACAGGTAAAAAAAAATAATCATGTTCACATTTTCGCACACAGGTGCACGTGAATACATACACGCGTGCGCAAGAAAAAAAAGAACATTTTTAACAGTACAAAGAAGGCAAACACAAGAACTATGGGAAGGAACAACGACCTAACAAAATATAGGGCGAGCCCAACAGGGCGGCGGAGATCTATAAATCCCGAGAAAAACCCACTTTCACTGAGTGGGTGCCGAGAAAGTTGTGTAAGATGTGACCTGGAGAGATGAAGGTGAAACTTACAGAGAAGCGAAATGAAAAGATAAATACAAGCATGACAATAGGAAACCAATACACGTGACGAAGGTTAGGACACCACGTGGGTGTTTGTTAGGTTGAGAGGGACAGACGTCCTGCCACGAAGAGGGGGGGTGGCTACTATGGTGGAGAATCGTGCTGAATTTGTGTGTTTGGTTTGTTTCGAATTTCGCGCAAAGCTACACGAGGGCTATCTGCGCTAGCCGCCCCTAATTTAGCAGCGAAAGACTAGAGGGAAGCCAGCTAGTCATCACTACCCACCGCCAACTCTTAGACTACTCTTTTACCAACGAATAGTGGGATTGAACGCAACATTATAACGCCCCCACGGCTGAAAGGGCGAGCATATTTGGTGGAACGGGGATTCGAACCCGTGACCCTCAGATTGCGAGTCGAGTGCCCTAACCACCTGGCCATGCCGGGGCCCTAACCACCTGGCCAAGGTGTTTTCTAGCAAGTTCTCGTGGAATCTTATCCAATATTTTCCTGATGAAGAACGAGTAAAAGTGCTGTTTTACACCCGCGAACATGGTGTTCTATCGTCTGTAGAATTCAGGTGCGCATTTCGGGCAGTGTTTATATATAAATTATATATATATAATTCGGCGTCTGTCCTGTGAAAGTGGGTTTTCTCCGGGTACTCCGGTCCCCCCCCCCCCCTCACAACTAAATTTTCCCGGGCACTGGTTCATCTCTCGACGGTTTTTTTTTTTTTTCGTAAAATAATAATGTTAACACAAATTGTTTTTTTAATCTTTACCTTTGAAAGTAATACACGCTGGAACTGGTTATTTTGGTTATAGTCTGTGTTTCTTCACGTCATTCAACATCATCTTCATGTGGAAATAATCCACCATCCATGAAGATATTCGTGTCTTCTTCACAACGTTCCGTAAATATGATTGCAAGAAGTAACATCCACAACATTAAAAACAACCACAATTGGTAGAACTTTCCCACGTGCAGGGTGAAGTGAACACCACCTGTTGGGAAGAACAGGCAACTAGCGCGTTGTTTTCTCTTCCTTCAAACAAAACCCCTTTTCTGGTTGTTTTTGGTTTCCTTAGTTTCCTAAGTTTTCATAGCAAATAATGATCTTAGCTTTTGATGGATTGAGAACGATCCACAGCATGTTATCTCGTAATCCGTGTACTCCTTAGGCTGCCTGTTGTCGTCCAAACCATTATGTTAGTTAGTGGTATAATAACGATGTTAAGTAGTGGTGTAATAACGTTGTTAGTTAGTGGTATAATAACGATGTTAAGTAGTGATGTAATAACGTTGTTAGTTAGTGATGTAATAACGATGTTAATTAGTGGTGTAATAACTTTGTTAGTTAGTGGTGTAATAACGATGTTAGTTAGTGGTATAATAACGATGCTAGTTAGTGGTATAATAACGATGTTAGATAGTGGTATAATAACGATGTTAGTTAGTGATGTGATAACGTTGTTAGTTAGTGATGTAATAACGTTGTTAGTTAGTGGTGTAATAACGATGTTAATTGGTTAATTTTTCTTTAAACTTTCATTGATATTATTATTAGTAATGATTAAAATTATTTTGAATATTTATATCTAACATCAGTTATTAATTTTTACAGTTATAAAGATTATTTTGTTAGTTTAGTATAGGAATTTAGAACTAGCCTGAAAGTGAGATATAGTTGGGATTATGGCCGAAAATGTCGTTAGCTGAGAGGTGACCAACTCACGAATCAGCTTGTTAAAGTTAATTACAGATTTTAATTTTTTATTTATTAATTTAGAACAGGATTCATGTCTTATCAACTTGTTATATAGTCTTGGTTTCATTAAGTTATAAGCTATTTTTTATGTCTGTCTAAATAGTTCACTTTTGATCATCAGTGTTAACGATGACGATAAGACGAACCCCTAAAAAATAAAAAAGTTTTGTATCACAAAAATACTTGAATTTTAATTACCTTAGTGAATGGTAGCATGGATTTATGTACACTCCTGGATTAGCATGGTTTTTATGTACACTCCTGGATTAGCATGGTTTTACGTACACTCTTGGATTAGCATGGTTTTATGAATCCAGGAGTGTACATAAAACCATGCTAATCCAGGAGTGTACATAAAACCATGCTAATCCAGGAGTGTACATAAAACCATGCTAATCCAGGAGTGTATTGGCATTTACCATAGATTATATATTTTCTGCCTTACCAATCAGTTTTGTTTCTGTAAGTAAAAATTCAGTTTCTGGTTTTATCACAGTCTTGGTACAATTGTTTTAATCAAACTAAGTCCAGAGGAAAGTCAAGTTTATAAACATTATTGTTTTGTTCCTCGTCTTTAAGGGTCTCTCGTCTTCATCTTTACAGATCTAAATAATATTCTTACAAACAGAAACAAGATATCGTGACTTTTTTAGTTATTCCTTCTTCGTGATTCATTCAGTCTGTAACTGTATTTCCTCCGACAACAAAAATTGAACGTGCTTGTTGTTTAGATAGAGATTCTATTTTTTCTGTATTATTTGTAATAAAGCTCAATACATATTTCTACAGACGGTTGAGTAAGTTATATTAAACTAATATTGAATATGCAAATCAACCGATATAAAGTGGTGGTGGAACAGACTGTATCAGAAATACATTTTAACATTGTATGATTTTCTAGGTAGGGTGATAAAACCGAAAATTGGTCGCTTTTGGGAAAGGTGTGTAACAGCCATTTCCGACGCAAAATATTCATACACGCAGATCATAAGGATATATTCAGATCGGAGATTTAGAATTTGAAAGACGGAGCTATCCATTTTAGTTAATGGCATTGGAAAACAAAGGGATATGGATCAACTTGGGGCATCAAGACCTTCCAGAAAGAAAACCATAACAAGTCGTACCCCCAATCATGATAAACAAGGACGACACGGACTGTAAAGACGTGGTAAGTTTCCAAAATTGTTTTAATATAACGTACTCAACCTCCATATATTTTATTATTATCCATTCTACCCTCATCCCATCTAATTTTGGGATCCGGCGCTCAAGTATTTTTTTTTTTTTATATTATCCAAGGATTTTTACATCGGGTTGCTGGCCCTAATGAGTGAGTTATATATGGTTAGTTGAGTAGACTTAATAGATAAAAAATATAGCGACAGAGCTCCTGAAATATATATATACGTTACAAAGTGTATACGTTTAAGCCACAACCGTTTATCAACCTGTATACAATCGTACTGTTTGACTCTTGGTGTAAAATATGGAGCGTTTCAACTCAAGGTAGAAGTTCCAAATTACAACGCCAGGGAAAGGAATATCACTTAATAATATACATTACACTATTGATGTCATTATTGGTAAGGAAATAACCCTGAATTCATCGGGTTGAACATTTACTTTAACAAACTGTGCCGTTGTTCAATCATGTTCTTTAACTCTCCAATACCCACCTTCTCAGTGGATTATAAAACTGTCTGACGTATCTACTCTC
>NW_013677216.1:0-5022 GCF_000517525.1 Limulus polyphemus | reverse complement strand
ACACCCTTAATCGTTAGATCCAAGTCATGAAACAATGAGAACACCCTTAATCGTTAGATCCAAGTCATGAAACAATGAGAACACCCTTAATCGTTAGATCCAAGTCATGAAACAATGAGAACACCCTTAATCGTTAGATCCAAGACAAGAAACAATGAGAACACCCTTAATCGTTAGATCAAAGTCATGAAACAATGATAACACCCTTAATCGTTAGATCCAAGACAAGAAACAATGAGAACACCCTTAATCGTCAGATCCAAGACAAGAAACAATGAGAACACCCTTAATCGTTAGACCCAAGTCATGAAACAATCAGAACACCCTTAATCATCAGACCCAAGTCATGAAACAGTGATAACACCCTTAATCGTTATATCCAAGACAAGAAACAATGAAAACACCCTTAATCGTTAGATCCAAGAGAAGAAACAATGAAAACACCCTTAATCGTCAGATCCAAGTCATGAAACAATGAGAACACTTTTAATCGTGAGATCCAAGTCATGAAACAATGAGAACACTCTTAATCGTGAGATCCAAGTCATGAAACAATGATAACATCCTTAATCGTTAGATCCAAGACAAGAAACAATGAAAACACCCTTAATCGATAGATCCAAGTCATGAAACAATGATAACACCCTTAATCGTTAGATCCAAGTCATGAAACAATGATAACAACCTTAATCGTTAGATCCAAGTCATGAAACAATGATAACACCCTTAATCGTTAGATCCAAGTCATGAAACAATGAGAACACCCTTAATCGTTAGATCCAAGCCACCAGAGTATCTTGTTTCACATCTTTATGTTCAGAATGAACTAAAGGAAAGGCGCCTAGTCAACAGCACCCACCGCCAACTCATGAACTGCTCTAATCGAATAGTGGAATTATTGTTGTCCTTCTTATAACGTTCTTCTGGCCCCACAGCATCGGGACGCGAACCATGGCACCTCTGATCAACACCTTAACCGCTAGGTCACACCAGGCACGTTAGGCTTTATAGGTAATTACGTTTCAAGCCCAAACAATCTTGTTATTGAAGAAAATGGTTCGAAGATTAGCCTAACGTTGCGGGTTATAAGGAATGGACAATGAAGCAAGGTATTTTTCCGGTTCCGTTTACATAAGTCATATTTATAAAAAAGTACGATTTCAATAACAACACAAAAACGAATGGCCCGACATTCCATGTGGTTAGGGCACTCGGCTCCCAATCTGCGGGTCGCGGGTTCGAATCCTCGTCCCACCAAACATGCTCGCCCTTTTAGCCGTGGAGGCGTTATAATGTGACGGTCAATCCCACTATTCGTTGATAAAAAGAGTAGCCCAAGAGTTGGCGGTGGGAGGTGATGAACAGCTGCCTTCCCTCTAATTCTTACACTGCTAAATTAGGGACGGTTAGCGCAGATAGGTCTCATGTAGCTTTGCGCGAAATTCCAAAACGAATGATTGTGTTTTGTGTTAATTAAACATATGTATTAGTGATACAAAAAGAAATAGTTCCAAGAAACAAAAGTATTTTTGTGTTCTTTAAATTGTAAGAATCTTACTGTTGTCCCCTAGTGGATGAACAGTAAGTTTAAGACTTAAATCCAGAGTTCGATTTCCCACGATTGACAGAACACAAATAGTTCATGAATGTTGAAGAACCCACATGAGGTAAATATATCGTAGTCCTGATATGGGTATTAAGATACTTTTTAAACAAGTAACATTGCTTCGACCTGCTCAGGTCATTATCTTAATTTAATATCCAAATCAGCCGACTCTACTATATAGAGCTCAAAAAGCCTATCGTGTAGCTTTACGCTAAAACATACAAGCGATTGTTTGTGTACGTAACGTGTGTGAGACGTACAAACATCGCCAACATACACAAAGATCCGATAATTGACATAATTTAAACCTGATACAATAGCGTGATTGTAAGTTGAATTACTTCAAAATCAGTCTTTACAAGAAGAACATAAATTTTATGATAATTAACTTAAGTAAGAAACAGCTGTATAATACTACGGTGGACAAATCTTGTACCTGAAGGAATCTGGTTTTATTGAATTTGATCGAAGGTACGAATCAAGAAGTAAAGACAATAGCGACCTCGCCTGAAGCCAAGAATGAAGGAATGCCTAGAATTACCCTCTCGCTGTGCGATATCCGAACGTTGTAACTGGACCTCTTGCGTGTAGAATACCAGAGATAACAATCCTAGATAAACAACCAGTTTTTATTCCAAGTTATGTGACATTGACCACCACCGACAAAAAACGATCTGCACTTTAGAAAACCTTTACAAGTTTTAATAGTTCTAGTAACCTGCTCCCGTCCCACATTACCACCCATCATAATGGGTCCCCCGGTGGGATAAGTCTAAGGACTTACAACGCTAAAATACGGGGTTCGATTCACCGCGGTAGACACAGCATATAGTTCATTGTGTTCTCGTTCTAAAAGAAACCATACTAATGGATAACTGTCAATCTAATAACGCATACACAGCTTAAATTACAGGAAATATCTTTTGGTATCGCAAGGATTCGAACCTAACTTGCCAGCTCCGAGCTGTCCCACGGAAAACTTAGACGTAGTAAAGCAACCTGTCCTTGGTTTGAATTACGACGAGAAATTTGGGCTTCTTCTTCACCAATACAATGATATGTGATTATAAAAGTTCCTGTTAAATTAAGCACTTTCAACAGGAAACAGGACTTTGCATCATACAGTGGGAGCAGGCAGAACATCAGGGATCATTTACTGAAGTCACTCTGTTATCATATCACTTAAACAGGTTTACTATATAAACACTAGGTAAAAACCGCTTTATTAGATGAAGTTACAGAGCATAAGTGTTTTAATAAAGTCATGATATCCTCCAGTGTAGAACCAGTGTTTTAATAAAGTCATGATAACTTCTAGTATTGAACCAGTGTTTTAATAAAGTTATGATAACTTATGGTATAGAACCGGTGTTTTAATAAAGTCATGATAACCACCAGTATAGAACCAGTGTTTTAATAAAGTCATGATAACTTCTGGTATAGAACCAGTGTTTTAATAAAGTTATGATAACTTCTAGTATAGAACCAGTGTTTTAATAAAGTTATGATAACTTTTGGTATAGAACCGGTGTTTTAATAAAGTCATGATAACTTTTAGTATAGAACCAGTGTTTTAATAAAGTCATGATAACTTCTGGTATAGAACCAGTGTTTTAATAAAGTTATGATAACTTCTAGTATAGAACCAGTGTTTTAATAAAGTCATGATAACTTTTGGTATAGAACCAGTGTTTTAATAAAGTCATAATAACTTTTAGTATAGAACCAGTGTTTTAATAAAGTTATGATAACTTTTGGTACAGAACCGGTGTTTTAATAAACTCATGATAACTTCTATTATAGAACCGGTGTTTTAATAAACTCATGATAACTTGTAGTATAGAACCAGTGTTTTAATAAAGTCATAATAACTTCTAGTATAGAACCAGCGTTTTAATAAAGTCATGATAACTTCTGTTATAGAACCAGTGTTTTAATAAAGTCATGATAACTTCTGGTATAGAACCTGTATTTTGATAAAGTCATGATAACCACCAGTATAGAACCAGTGTTTTAATAAACTCATGATAACTTCTGGTATAGAACCGGTGTTTTAATAAACTCATAATAACTTCTAGTATAGAACCAGTGTTTTAATAAAGTCATGATAATCTCCAGTATAAAACCAGTGTTTTAATAAACTCATGATAACTTCTGGTATAGAACCGGTGTTTTAATAAACTCATAATAACTTCTAGTATAGAACCAGTGTTTAAATAAAGTTATGATAACTTATGGTATAGAACCAGTGTTTTAATAAACTCATAATAACTTCTAGTATAGAACCGGTGTTTTAATAAACTCATAATAACTTCTAGTATAGAACCAGTGTTTTAATAAAGTTATGATAACTTCTAGTATAGAACCAGTGTTTTAATAAAGTCATGATAACTTCTAGTATAGAACCAGTGTTTTAATAAAGTTATGATAACTTCTGGTATAGAACCGGTGTTTTAATAAACTCATAATAACTTCTAGTATAGAACCAGTGTTTTAATAAAGTCATGATAACTTCTGGTATAGAATCAGTGTTTTAATAAAGTCATGATAACCACCAGTATAGAACCAGTTTTAATAAAGGAAAAATGGTTCTATACTGGAGATTACTTTTTAATATAGTCATGATAATCTCCAGTATAGAACCAGTTTTAATAAAGGAATGATAATCTCTAATACAATATTTATATATATTCCTTATTGTGTTTCTTTTCTTTACGGTATCTTTTTTTTTTGAACCTCGTATTCCTCTAGGCACCATTAAGTCACGTTCCACCACGTTATCCACTTAGGTAACAGTACAAACTGAAACCATAATCGTGTTTTCTTTGCCTGATTTTTGGATATACTTTAATATTTAATATTTCTTTTTATTCCAATAAACCTTCAAATATTAGTTTACATTTACCAATGTTACAGCTAAAGGAGGAAAAACTGGGTTTTACAAGCAAGCTAATATTCACGTTAGGTACTTCACATTCGGACACCAAATTTTGTTTTTATAGCTACAACGTTATTACCATACCTGAAGAGAGGACACGACCTGTGACCTGTAAGTTGTACTTGTGTTTAGGTTACTTACTCTCCGACTCAAGTGGTTTATGGAAGTATGCCAACGTTCAAACTAAACTGTTAAGATCATTATCAAAAAGGATTATTTCACACAACAAGTTAACAAAAAAAACAGTCAAAGGTGAAAAGAAATCTAAGTCAAGATCTTTCTAGAAAAAAACAACCAAACTAAAACCAGGAACACAAACAAAAGTGGTGCTGAACGGCTTAAGTGAAACCGTGTTAATCAAACAAACTTTTACTAATATTGGGTTAAAATAATCTTTTAATCTTATTGAATAAATATATTTGACGGAGTCTAAGTGGAATAGTAGAGCAATGTCTCTAACACTATAATAATACAGTAA
>NW_013677215.1:12169-14839 GCF_000517525.1 Limulus polyphemus | reverse complement strand
CATAAACCTAACTTTTCAAGTATTACACATCAAAACATACCCTTTCAAACACCTCTACATAAACCTAACTTTTCAAGTATTACACATCAAAACATACCCTTTCAAACACCTCTACATAAACCTAACTTTTCAAGTATTACACATCAAATCATACCCTTTCAAACACCTCTACATAAACCTAACTTTTCAAGTATTAACATCAAATCATATCCTTTCAAACACCTCTACATAAACCTAACTTTTCAAGTATTAACATCAAATCATACCCTTTCAAACATTTCTATCAGTTTTATTCCTTGAATAGCAACCGTCAAAACTTACTGTTTAACCTTTACCTTTCAAAACATATTCATGTCCTCCAGTGGCACAGCGGTATGTTTGCGGACTTACAACACTAGAATCCGGGTTTCGATACCCATGGCGGGCAGAGCATAGATAGCCCATTGTATAGCTTTGTGCTTAATTAAAAACAAATATATTATTTAAATAATACCTACCTCTTCAAATTATCTTGTCCAAGTTTACTCCCTATACTCTAGTTTATAAAATAAATGATTGAACTAGGACATAATGACCCACAATTTAGAGGTCAAATTTTCTACTTTAACAGCTCAAAATTAAGGATGGCTCAGCGTTTTGTTGTGAATAGCATCAAACGTTGATTTGCATATGAGAAAAAGAAATATATCTTATATTATCTAAATACTACAAAATGTATTTTATTAGGCTGTTTGTTTTTCATATTTTCTCTCTCCCTCTCTTTCAATCTAAGTATTGATACCATTATAATAGGTTCTAAAAACTTGGAAAAGTAATAATTCTGAAATCTCAGGAATCATTTAACCGTTTTAAATGCGTTTTGATTACCACAACCGTTTGGAGAATACTGTACTCTCGAAAGAGGTTGTTGTTGAGAGAAAACCTGGTAACCATAGCAGTAGTTGCTAAGATATTCTGCAAACAGTTTCAAGAATATTGTAGAATTATAAAATTACCTCTAACCAACCAGCTGGAGAACTCGAGGTAGGCATTGTACTGTCGCAATTTAAGCTTGTTTTGAAAAAAACAAACAACGTCTGCAGTTTGCTTGATTTTTTTTTATCACAAATATTAGGCTACTGAAGTAGTCATGATAAGCATAACAATTGTTCCGAGGAAAGTGAAATAAACAATTTTCTAGAATGTGACAGAAATATTTTGGTATATCAGACCAACACAAAAGTGCAACTGGAAAGCTTAGAGTGGCTAATGAAAAAGAAAATTGTTTGAAGTAATTAAAACAGTGGTTGCTAATAAGCTGAAATAAACAATTTTCTAGAATGTGGCGGAACCGTGCATCAGGTTATATAATATGCGTATAGTTAGGCTTATTTTACCTAGCTGTGTGGGTTCTAATCAGGTTTTTAGTTGCTTCTAAAATAACCACTCTATATTGGAAAGGGTTTATACAAAGTCACGAATTGAAAGCGCAGTATTTTGTGTTCTAAATAAGTATTTTTTTTCTAACCTCGCGTTTATTTATTCCGCTTTTACGACAGGAAAACTTACCATGGAGAAGTTCTGGGCGTTAGGACGTCGCCTTGAGTCCATATTCAGGAGTCCTTGTAAAGGTTCTTGTAGGAAATATGGTATCCTGTCAAGGAAACCACGAAGAGTTTGCTCTAGCTGAAACAATAACCAAACTGTAAACAAAATGTAAAGTAAAATAAAAGTTTGTTATTTTAGAAAAATATAAAGTTTCTCATAAACTGTTGTTCATGCAACACTATGACACGCAACGCTCCGACACAAGACTTTCAATGGAAAACACTTTTTTGGTTGCAAGAAAAGTATCCACTCTTTTTACAAATATTTTTTGGCTTACATATTCATCTCAACAACAAAGAACAATGGTTGTGTCCTTCTTTGTAGTTGTAAAGTATTCTGATAAAGGCAAAGTTTCGTGTAAAATGATATTTTTATTTTCAGTATTCTGTGATTCCACGGTGAACAAATTAAGAGGAGCAAACATTCGCAGTTAACTTGATCTTTACCAGAAATCTTAGGCCTATTGGTTTCTACTGCTTAGACAACTGTCACCAAAATTATAATAGATCATACTTCTCCAGCCAGTATAACATTAAACATTGTTTTTAAGCTATAACAAGTAGGCTTAATATTTGTCCAAAAATCACGATAGGATGCTGATGTTTCTCTTCTTTTATGCATTCGTCTTGTGAAACTATGTGCAGGTTTTGTGCTGCGTAACGTATAACAGTCGGCTGAGGTTGTATGTGTTTCGCAAGCAATGACTCCTTTTCTATTTATGGTTATTACTATTATTTGGTATTATTAGTTATATTATTTACGATAGCCTTGAATGTTTGCAATGTATATAACCTCTAATATATTATTGGGATTATGGCCGAAAATACCGTTAACAAAAAGGGTATCTAATGGTTTTTAATCACTATAGGACTTTTTTATCTTGTGAATTGGTTTATGATATGTAGTAGCTCTAGGTGGTTTATTAAATAGCATCGACTTCTTTATAATAATTATTTCTTCTGGTTTGTGAAGATTATTCTTAATCAGAAGTTCATAACAGTAAAATAATCAGGAACGTCGAGAGCCAGCACGGGCCCCGGGGCAAACATCCCCGCCGGGCCCCCTTTCTCTCTCTCTTTTTTT
>NW_013677215.1:7939-11778 GCF_000517525.1 Limulus polyphemus | reverse complement strand
TAAAGTAACAACAAATATCCATTAAATCTATAAGTAACAAATACATATTAATTATTACTCAAATTATTATTTCAGTCGTTCTTAATGTATCAAGCGTCTATATGCAGAGAAAAGCCCTAAAACTATGGTTTTTATCATTAAATGAAGATATAACCTAGAGATGCTTTGCGGCATAACCAGGTTTCATTCGCCCGGGCCCCTGGGCAGTACCCCCCCCCCTGTCGGCAGGCCTGATAAAATCCCATATAATGTATTTAATTCAAAAACTTTTAAAACTATAATTAACAAAATTTAAAATGTTCGTTGTTTCTTTAGTAAAGTAGATAGTAAACCTAATTATTTCAACATTGGGAATTAGCTGGCGTATCCGTTCAACGCACGGGAGGGGGTGACATGGGGTAGTCAGGTTCGAACGCTAATATCCCACTGTTATTCCCCGAGGAGCTCTAAGAGTATATACTAGGTTTGGTGATAATTGGTCCAGTGATTCGCCAGTTATACACACACACACGCACATGCAGACTTTTGATAAAAATGGTTTAGATAAAATTTACTAACTTTGGGTTAAAAAGACATATTCGGGATCTATTTGTAACCAACAAAATCTTTAAACATTTGGGAACTACTAAGTAACCGTAGATGAATGTGACTTTTAGGTATAGCTTCTGAACGTCGTTTGTATTTCCAATTGTCACAATTTGTTGCAATTAATTACGTGCACAGAAACGCATCCCGGACAGAGGTAATTTCTGATGTACTGATGGACATGATACTGGGCTGTTTTAAGAAATTAAAAATATACTTTATCTCTTGGAAACAAAAGGGCAAAAGGTTTATATTCAGTGAAATGAACACGCTTTATCTCTTATTCGCTTCTACTAGCATCTGTTACTAGGACACACAGCATCTGTTACTATGATACACTGCATCTGTTACTATGATACACTGCATCTGTTATAAGGACACACAGCATCTGTTATTATGATACACTGCATCTGTTATTAGGACACACAGCATCTGTTACTATGATACACTGCATCTGTTACTATGATACACTGCATCTGTTATTAGGACACACAGCATCTGTTATTAGGACACACAGCATCTGTTATTAGGACACACAGCATCTGTTACTATGATACATTGCATCTGTTATTAGGACACACAGCATCTGTTACTATGATACATTGCATCTGTTATTAGGACACACAGCATCTGTTACTATGATACATTGCTTCTGTTACTAAGACACACAGCATCTGTTACTATGATACATTGCATCTGTTATTAGGACACACAGCATCTGTTACTATGATATACTGCATCTGTTACTATGATACACTGCATATGTTACTAGGGCACACAGCATCTGTTACTATGATATACTGCATCTGTTACTATGATACACTGCATATGTTACTAGGGCACACAGCATCTGTTACTATGATACATTGCATCTGTTACTAGGATACGCAGCATCAATTACTAAGGTATATTGCATCTGTTATTAGGACACACAGCATCTGTTACTATGATACATTGCATCTGTTACTAGGATACGCAGCATCAATTACTAAGGTATATTGCATCTGTTATTAGGACACACAGCATCTGTTACTATGATACACTGCATCTGTTATTAGGACACACAGCATCTGTTACTATGATATACTGCATCTGTTATTAGGACACACAGCATCTGTTACTATGACACACAGCATCTGTTATTAGGACACACAACATCTGTTACTATGATACACTGCATATGTTACTAGGGCACACAGCATCTGTTACTATGATACATTGCATCTGTTACTAGGATACGCAGCATCAATTACTAAGGTATATTGCATCTGTTACTAGGACACACAGCATCTGTTACTATGATACATTGCATCTGTTATTAGGACACACAGCATCTGTTACTATGATACACTGCATATGTTACTAGGGCACACAGCATCTGTTACTATGATACATTGCATCTGTTACTAGGATACGCAGCATCTGTTACTATGATACATTGCATCTGTTATTAGGACACACAGCATCTGTTACTATGATACACTGCATTTGTTACTAGGGCACACAGCATCTGTTACTACGAAACACTGTTTGCGTTGCTATGATACATCGCTTCTCTGACATTGTTTCTAAAACTTTCTACTTACCGACTGAATTAGGTTGGTATACTGAGCTATACTCAGATTTGCTTCAATAAGGGATCGTCCATTATTATAGACAGCACAAATAAGTAGGCCTAATGAGAACATGTCGCTTAGGGGAGAGCAGCTAGATGTTGCCTGAACTTCCGGAGCAGTGTAGTCCAAATCAGGTTGACCCATTTTCGGAACTTTGGAGGTGAAGGATTGACAAGGCACAGGACTCTGTTGAAAGAAAACAATATTTAATTTCTGTAGTGCACGTTGGTGTATAAAAGACATTTTAATGCTAGTAATAAACTAGCTTATAACACCAAGTTTGTTATTTTTCTTTAATTGGGCACTCAATTTGACAGCTTTTTCTTTTTTTGAAGCTTTATACTGTCAACTACAGTTTGTGTTTTGATGGAACGCTCCTGAAGAAGCTATAAAGCGAAACGGTGAGTGTGCAATTATAGAAAAATAACAAATCTATTGTTATAAGGTCATTTATTTCTAGTGTTAAAAGGCATAATATTGTTGTCAGAGTTACTTCGATGTTTCAGGTCATTCAAGTATTTGTCAAACCATAATGTAGTTGTCAGAGTTAGTCTGATATTTTAGGCCATTCAGAAATCTGCCACTGCAAACCTGATTGAAGTGCATGCTAGAAGTATAATATAAGTTTGGTTTTAATCATATCTTTAAACGGAAAGTTTTCTGTTTGTGTTACACTTGTTAGTAGCAAGTAGAATTGGTTGGTGTTGACGTTATGTTAGAAAACAGGATTCTAAAAACAAAATGCCAGCCGTTGCCTAGTGGTTAACCTTCTAGGCTGTGAGCTGAAGTCTGTGGTTCAAGCCGTTGCCTAGAGGTTAACCTTCTTGGCTGTGAACTGAAGTCTGAGTTTCGAGCTGTGATGCTGTTAAACACTTTCCGCACTTTTAGCTGTGAATGCGTTGTGAAAGTAAAAGTCAATACCATTATTCAGTTCATAGAGCCACAAAAAGCCCTTGTTGTGGTAAGTGCATCTAAATAGCTGTCTCTCCCTTAGTCAGTAGTTCAAAATTAGGGACAGCTATGCCTCACCCTAGTGTTCCTGTACGAAGCAAGTTAGTCCATGTTTTAAATAAATCGTCTTTTAACCTTGAAAATTGGTTATTTACCACAACAAAAAAGGATTCTTGTAACGCGCATGTCAATAATAAATAAATGATCATTGGTACGTCTAAGAATTATTATGTAACTTTAATAGTTCCTATTGCTTTATTTCATACAAAATAATAGTACATGTAAGAAAATATATTTTCTGTGAAATTATAGTTGGCTTACTTTTAGGTTAACCTCAGGGTCAATGGTAAATTTACAGACTTGCAGGGCTAAAATTCGGGGTTCGATTTCCCCATGGTGGACAGAGGGCATATAGCCCATTCAGTAGTTTTGGGGTTAAACAACAACAATCTCTCTTTGAGTGTTACGTTTTTAGTAGAGTTCTGTTACGAATAGTCATGCCAAAATAGTTCAGATTCTATAATGTTGTTAATATACAATAGTTCAACTTCTATATTACTGTTAAGATACAAATAGTTCAACTTCTATATTGTTGTTAAGATACAAATAGTTCAACTTCTATATTGTTGTTAAGATACAATAGTTCATCTTCTATATTGTTGTTAAGATACAAATAGTTGAACTTCT
>NW_013677215.1:3751-7179 GCF_000517525.1 Limulus polyphemus | reverse complement strand
CAGTAAATAGAAATGAGGTAATGTATTGTTCAGTCAGTTTCATGATTATAGTCAATAGCACAATATGGGGTAAAAGTGGAAGTTTTATGTGTACTTATTTTCTGCAGTGATCACAATTAAAATAATTCGATGGGCATAGTGTTCAACTCATTTTAGTTTTAGGGGTGTCCGTACTTCTCAGACCAATTTCAGAATGTTTTATTTTGTATTGCTGTTCATTGTTAATGAAGTTTAATTTTTTCGTTAGACTCCCTTAAATAACTTGTATTTGTGCAACAGGAAAAACAAGATACCAAAGTTAATTTTGAGATAGCAAAAACTTGGAATAAAAACAAAGCTTAAAAAGTATACAGTGATGTGTTTAACATCTAATCACGTGGTGTACAAAACGTTCAAATTTATTAGTAGTAAAACGTTTTTACATCTAGTGTCGCTTTTGTTAGCTGATAGTGACGTTATGCTACAAATCAGGATTTAAAATGTTGTAATTTATATAAAGTTTATTACTAATAACATAATTATACCGGTAGAGTCGCTTTTTTTTTGGAAGAAAAAAGAAATGGGCGATGTTAATATTTTCTAGACAAGAGGATTCGAAAACTTGGTAAGAATAAGATTAATTTTATCACAACAGTTACGGAATATAGATAATGTTATTAAAAATAAGAAGTTAATTCACGGAGAACTTTTTTTAAGGCTTAAAGCTGGGTTGCCCTACGATTAGGTCGTCACAATACTTTGGACTAAAGTGGTACAACAAATCTGAAACTGAAAGTTGAATTTTGATGTTATGAACCAAGTTGAATTTTGGGATGGAGAGGGACAATTTTTTCAAGTAAGGTAACGTAAAATAACCAGTAATAATATTTAAATCAGCAAGTTTTAGAACGTTTTATAATATATTTAATGTAAAAACGTACGAAGAACAGACGATGAGAAATATGTTGTATTTCTTTTGTATATTTATGTTTAGGCCTAGTGATATTTTTTTCTGATTTTTAATTTTGTGAACAAAGCAAAAAATCGTTAATAATAATATAAACTAAATTTGTAAAAAATAATTAATAGTTATAACATTATTAACGGTTGTATTTATAGCACTTTTACTTATATAACACATAAAACTCAATTAATAATAAAAACGTTGTTAGTTATAACGCTAAATAACTTGTCATGTGATACATTATCCATGCTCTGTAATAATATATCCTTAATAATATTAAGCACGATAATCAACTGGTAATGGTCTTGATTGTGTTATATATATATATATATATATTATAACCTCGTTTTCATTAGATGGGCGGCTGAACTCGAAATACGGAATTTGTAGCGTGATTTAAAATCCAAAAAATTCGTTAAATAAGTTGTGTTGGATATTTTCTTTGTGTAGGCTAAAGGTAACCATGTAGTGCATTAGTGGTATCTGGTAGCCATGTTTATATCGATATCTTGTAAACGTGTGATAAATTTAGGTATCTAGTGACCATGTAGTGTATATCAGTACCTGTCTAATAACCGAGTCGTGGATATCAATCATGGCAAAAATATACATCACAGTAGAAGCCATATAATGTATACTGCCATTACTGGTATCAGGTAACCATGTTGTGTATATATAATCATATCTTATATATCTAGTAACCATGTTGTGGATATGGATATCTGATAACCATGAAGCGTATATAGAAAATATCTGGTAACCATGTCGTGAAAACTGATGTCTGATAACTAGGGCTGCATTGTAAATTGGAATAAACAATAAATAGTGTTACATACTGGAAACTGGGATGAAAATCTCAAATTTAACCTGGGTCGGGTTCAGACTAGTGATTAGGATGCTAGGCTGTAGCCTACAGATAACACGTTTTACTGACGTAACGATAGTACAAATTGTAACGTTAGGATCCCTTATGTGACGTCATTTCAGTGTCTGTTGACTGACTGACAGACAACACACTACTATATTGTGGTGCGAGGGGTTAATACAGGTGACCCCTCCAAGCGGCCTTCGGTCCCCCTTCCGAAGAAATTATTATGCAATTGCTGTTGAAACTCCAACCAAAGTTAGTTTGGAATTAGTTTTCTTCTACTTCATACTCTAAACAAAGAACTCGGTTACGTAGACGAATATATTAAATCACAATTGCTACGTGTTTTATTATTGGAAGTAATGGTGGATATAACAAATTAACATCATTAGCCCCATATTTGACATTTAGTGGTTGATGCTGAACTTTTAAAATGTTTACTTCAAACGTGAACAACATCGTACGTTTAAGGCGCGGTGTACGGTGTGATTTAATGGCGCTACAGTAAAACGGGCGTGTACGGTGTGATTTAATGGTGCTACAGTAAAACGGTCGTGTACGGTGTGATTTAATGGTGCTACAGTTAAACGGTCGTGTACGGTGTGATTTAATGGTGCTACAGTTAAACGGATAACAGGATTGATGACTTCATCTTCACGTCCCCATAACAACAGTACTGGAAATTGTTGTTAATTTATTACTGACAAGAATAGAAAGTAAGGTTACTTAACTGAAGTTGGAAGGAGAGTGTAACACTGCAACACCGAACTTTTGGTTAAATATAGAATATTCTACAACTTGGCTTCTTTTTTATTGCAACTATAACAAGCAGAAACTTCAATACAAGAAGGTTAAGTTCCCCAGTTTTCTTTTGGGGAACTTACGTTTACTTTACATCTTTACACGGCTGACCACTGTATTATAACTTGGCTGTTTGTTGATATCACGTCTTTACACGGCTGACCACTGTATTATAACTTGGCTATTTGTTGATATCACGTCTTTACACGGCTGACCACTGTATTATAACTTGGCTATTTGTTGATATCACGTCTTTACACGGCTGACCACTGTATTATAACTTGGCTATACGTTTACTTTACATCTTTACACGGCTGACCACTGTATTGTATCTTGGCTGTTTTTGATATCATGTCCTTACCTGGCTGACCACTGTATTGTATCTTGTATGTTTTTTGATATCACGTCTTTACACGGCTGACTACTGTATTGTATCTTGGCTGTTTGTTGATATCACGTCTTTACACGGCTGACCACTGTATTGTATCTTGTATGTTTGTTGATATCACGTCTTTACACGGCTGACCACTGTATTGTATCTTGGCTTTTTGTTGATATCACGTCTTTACACGACTGACCGCTGTATTGTATTATGGCTGTTTATTGATATCACGTCTTTACACGACTGACTACTGTATTGTATTATGGCTGTTTATTGATATCACGTCTTTACACGGCTGACCACTGTATTATAACTTGGCTGTTTGTTGATATCACGTCTTTACACGGCTGACCACTGTATTATAACTTGGCTGTTTGTTGATATCACGTCTTTACACGGCTGACCACTGTATTATAACTTGGCTGTTTGTTGAT
>NW_013677215.1:0-2785 GCF_000517525.1 Limulus polyphemus | reverse complement strand
TTTACACGGCTGACTACTGTATTGTATGTTTGATATCACGTCTTTACACGGCTGACCACTGTATTATAACTTGGCTGTTTATACACGGATAAAATGTTTTAATGATATTTTGTAGGTTTTGACATAGTTTCCCAGGTTAACTTGGTTAATTTTAGTGATTTCCTACAATACACAATTATATTGTTGAATGAGAGATGTATTTCCTTTTCTTTGTCTCTGCAAATTGAAACCCACCCAAACTTATGAGAGATGTATTTCCTTTTCTTTCTCTCTGCAAATTGAAACCCACCCAAACTTGAAATATATTTTCTGTTTCTTATCCATACATATATCTAAGTAAAATTAGTATTTAATTCCATAAATTAATACAAAAATACTCGGTGTTTAAAACCGTCAATTCCACGTGCTTGTTCGTTGCGAGAAATATGACCACGGTATTCACTTTTTTAAGCTGGATTAGTCGGGAGAATACTATTTGCACGTGTTAGCCCTACAGTCACATGGTGCACTGGTTTTTATTGTTTTAAATTAATGGTTAACTGGAGAATACACTATCTGTAACAATACATCTTGTTGTCGATATTTTATGATTAAAAAATTCCATTTTTGAGTTCTTCGTCACACGATATGTTAGTCTACGCTGGAGGATACTCTCTCCCGACGTGATCGCGCGTTTCTCATTAGTGTCTTACTCCGTGCCATTACTGTCTTTCCCTCGTGACACATTCAGCCCTTAGGCCTAAATAGCTTAGAAGCCTAAAGCCAAAACAAAATTACTCTCCATTAAATACCAGCCCGTGGAAAACTCGTCATATTTTTATACTCCTGTAACCGGACCACATATTTTATGTGTTATCTGACATCCATATATGTTATTTGGAAAAAAACACGTCACACGCCAGGACTGCAGTGGCAGTTTCTCTTGATAAAGAAAGACAGCGCACGATTACAAAACTGTATTAGTTTGACACAAAGTCCCCCAGGGCTTCAAAATCCGCTACATCGTAATTAAAGAGTTGTAAACAAGTATTGTCAGTTAGAATAAATGAAAGCTGGGCTCTTATTACTTTTACTTGCTTGCTATACATTCCTGCTCAAACTATTCACGTCACCTTTATATAGTAGTTTAAACACTGCCCGAAACCTACCTGACATAAGTAGAGAACCTTTATATAGTAGTTTAAACACTGCCCGAAACCTACCTGACATAAGTAGAGAACCTTTATATAGTAGTTTAAACACTGCCCGAAAACCTACCTGACATAAGTAGAGAACCTTTATATAGTAGTTTAAACACTAACTAAAACCTACCTGACATAAGTAGAGAACCCTTATATAGTAGTTTAAACACTGCCCTAAACCTACCTGACATAAGTAGAAAACATTTATATAGTAGTTTAAACACTGCCCGAAACCTACCTGACATAAGTAGAGAACCTTTATATAGTAGTTTAAACACTGCCCGAAACCTACCTAAGTAGAGAACCTTTATATAGTAATTTAAACACTGCCCGAAATCTACCTGACATCACATAACTAAAGAAACCATGGTGTAAGTAGTTAAACTCTATCTACAACCTACATAACATAACTAAAGAAACCATGGTGTAAGTAGTTAAACTCTATCTACAACCTACATAACATAACTAAAGAAACCATGGTGTAAGTAGTTCAACTCTGTGTACAACCTACATAACATAACTAAAGAAACCATGGTGTAAGTAGTTCAACTCTGTGTACAACCTACCACATAACTAAAGAAACCATGTTTAAGTAGTTAAACTTTGTCTGAATCTTGATTCACCGGAAAATGATCTCAAATATTCTTGCAAGTTACCTTCAACATTTCATTTTCTCATCACGTCGAGAACGTACTTTATTATCATCGTCGTTAAAGTGTTATTGTTGCTTAAAGAACTCTGGATAAGGGTTTGTTAAATATCTTAATATTGTATCTCATCTTAATTATTTTTTTGAAACTATACCGAGACTATCTGTTGAAACAAGAGTTGTTTTATATGCAAATTTAATCAGATGATAAAGTCGAATTTGAAACTGTTGGGGCTTGGGTATTTTAGCACCGATATACTCGAGGCACGTGAATCGTGAAACAGTTTGAATATTTTAGTCACGTATCTATACGTCTTTATGATCGTATTGTACATTCTGTATTATACAAACTATTCAGTAATACTAACGTGTAATTTAAAATTTGACCATTGGCAAGGAAAACTATTAGATTTGTTGCAGATGAAGTCCGGAGACCAGCTGGTAGGGTAGTGCATGTAATGTGGAGGGGAGTGTTAAATTATAGGTAATGCACCGATAATTAATTATATCATAACAAAGCAAAGGATTAAGGGTGTAAAACTATAAGAATGTGAGTAATACTTTCTATACAATAATTACCCGTTCGAATAGTAATATATGAGTTAATTAAACTTTTTATTCTTCACCTCCCAAAGATCGATTGCGTTAATACACATTAGAAACGTGAAATAACATTAGTCTTGTATATCGTGTAAAAGGTTCTCGCGATACGGCTTGCAACTAAAGGAATAAGGACGGATAACATAAGGGATGTAATAGTACTCGGTTTGGTGTTCAGTAAATTTATAAATATAGTAAAACTAAGGGATGTAATATCACTTGTCAGTACTCGGTTTGGTGTTCAGTAAATTTATAAATATAGTAAAACTAAGGGATGTAATATCACTTGTCAGTACTCGGTTTGGTGTTCAGTAAATTTATAAATATAGTAAAACTAAGGGATGTAATATCACTT
>NW_013677214.1:12173-13859 GCF_000517525.1 Limulus polyphemus | reverse complement strand
GGTTCGCACGAACCGGTGCGAACCGGCTGAATCCCACCACTGATGATGGACCTAGGGTCTAGAAATAAAGTTGTAACTGCAATTAGACCTAAAGTCTAGTACATTAGTTTGTGTAAGACATGATTTACAATCAGCCAATACAATTACAAACCACCAGATTAGCCTATAATGTTTAATAGATCTAGATCTAGGTCTTGCTTGTTGCATATATTGCCAATCTTGCACACCGATTATGATATTGTTACGCCTCCGTTCGTTAGTTAATTTTCCGTAAATTTCGTTCCGACAAAACTTTAGCGACACAAGTCCTTTCTTAAATAAAACTGGTTTATGCTTTCTGAATACAACTTTGCAATACACTTAATTTCCACAGTCGCGCTATAACAAAAGCTATAATTCACAACAAACGTTTTACGTGTTCAACTCAACAATACTCTGTCCGCAGTTCAATTACACATTACCTCCCCTCACTCCTGGCCGTGTTATATATACAAGACTACCCCATATCTAGTAGTCTCCCGACGCTTCATGAACGTTCAAGAAGCGCGTGGCGTGTTACCTGCGTCACGTGACCTCTGCTGTCGTAACACTGCCCCTTCCTTAGTATTATTCGTTCCGAACAATAGCCACTTACAATAAAGCAATAAACAATTAACAATAACTTAATTTAATGTACAGAATTTACAGACACAAATTTACAATTCAACAAAATCTCTTAATTTTACAGGACGTATCTTCTTTCGTACTGGCCTCTGTCTCATTGGCTTCTGCTTCATGTGGGATTCATCTGCTTCAGCCATTTTTACTTGATGGAAACCTGACTTTAAGTCCAGAGTTGAAAACCACCTGCCTCCACTTAGGGCATCAAGAGTATCATCAATTCTTGGCAGTGGGTATGAGTCTTTTTCGGTTATACTGTTAAGAGCCCTGAAGTCCACACAGCAACGTTGGATCCCATCCTTTTTCTCGACTAACACGACGGGAGCTGACCAGGGACTATCTGATTTATCGACTATCCCTTCCTTAATTAGGCCATCCATGACCTTTTCTATCTCTCGACGCTTTGCTGGAGCTATTCTCCTCGGAGGAATCTTTATTGGATGGTGATTGCCTGTGTTTATTCTGTGCTCTACAAGGTTTGTGCAGCCGAGGTCATGATCTCCTTTCGAAAAGACGTCTGCATAATTTGCCAAAAGTTATTTTACCTGAAGAGCCTGTGATGATGCCAAATGGACTATGCTCTTCTTATAGAGGTCAGTTAAGTGTTCTGGAAGTGTATGTCATTTCTTTATAGTTGTATTTCTTGCTTTAACATTGACTGGCTCTACCTCCTGGCACACACCCAACAATGCCCCTTCCTTAAGTGTCTGCTCACATTTAGAGAAATTGGCCACTGTTATAGGTATTACTTGATGACCTGCCACAAGTGAATTTCCAATCTTCATGTCTGCTGGCCTGGATGGGTCTTCCACTGCTTCTACAAGCATCGGGCTTCCTTGGGGATGTTCTTTTATTCTACCCCAAATTATCTTCTCTGACATAGCAAATCAGCAGATGCAGCAACACTTACTGGAATCTGGCCTTTGTTGTTTCCAAACGTCATTTTATCGAGGTTAACTACACACTTCCTCGGTAGTAGATAGTCCAATCCTAATATGCATTGGTTTTCAATGTCAGCCAAGTATA
>NW_013677214.1:10696-11826 GCF_000517525.1 Limulus polyphemus | reverse complement strand
ATTGTAACTGACTTAAGTGCTGTGACATGTAGATCAACGGATGCAGCAACACTTACTGGAATCTGGCCTTTGTTGTTTCCAAACGTCATTTTATCGAGGTTAACTACACACTTCCTTGGTAGTAAATAGTCCAATCCTAATATGCATTGGTCTTCAATTTCAGCCAAGTATGCTTTCTATCTGTTCTTCATGCCCATGAGCTCAATAGTTACCCACACTGGTCCCCACAACCTTGTATAATGTCCTGTCACACCACAGAGCTTCTGTACAGCTTCTGGTACTCCTTCGTGATATAATACCTTAATGCTCACAAGGGTTTGTTGAGATGCAGACTCTATGACAAAGTTGCACCTTTGGCCATCCAGCTTTCCTGCCACGTAGACACTATGTGTGCTTGCTATTTTACACTTAGCTGTTGGGACTTTCACGATGGGGGTTGGTGGGCGTCCCTCAGCACCAACCACTACTGGTTTAACGAAGCTGACTTATTGGTGGTATTTTTCTTACACTGGCTCCTCATATGTCCTTGCTCTCCACAGTTCCAACAGCCTTTCTGTTGTATCATCTCCCCTGTGTTGAAGTTGCCAGCATTGAACTCTCTTGTGCCCAGGTTTGTTACAGTGCCAACAAAGTCCCTCAAACTTCTCTGAAAGCTGACCTTTTCTGGCCTTGAATCCAGATGACTGTATCAACCTCGGTACCTCTGTGCTGGACTTAACGTAGGATTCAAATTCAAGAGCTCTGGCCATTGCATCCTGCATGGTACAGGGGTGTGCTTGCTTCACTTGAATTTTCAGTTGTGGACTGTCCAATGCATCTACAAACTGATCTCTCAGCAACAACTTGAAGAGATCGGGTGGTGCAGTTGGGTAGGCAAAGCTTGCAAGAGCTGGCACAGGACTTGGAGAGCATGGCACACAACCCTTTTAGCACGGACTCTCGTCCTGAACATGGCCCTGTAGACGTCTGACTGATTCTGGGTTCCATACCTGAGTTCCAGAGCCTCTACCAGTGCTCTATAGTTGTGTGTGTCGGCTGCTGTCAACTGTCCAAGTATTTCCAGTGGTTGTCCCTTCAAGCTTGTTGCCAGATATACAGCTTTCGGCTCTTCTCTCCATCCATTCATCTCT
>NW_013677214.1:0-9906 GCF_000517525.1 Limulus polyphemus | reverse complement strand
AAAATAGAGGGCGTCACACCAGTCACGTGACCTCGATGACGCAACAATACAAAGTATACAGTTTTGTACGAATTAAGAACTCAAACTACTGATATTGACAAGCTAGAATATAAAATAAGAAGGTCTTATCTTTTCTATTTTCTAAGATATTGCTCACGTAATAAATCAAACACAATGGCCTTCCCACCCACCTCTTTCCATATTTGGAAACGGTCCCTTATATATACACTTACTTCTATATATGACATGAAAACCAATCAAAGGGTCAGAATGTATCCTAGTGGTTTTCTCAGTCATTTGACATGTTATTATGGTAATTTCATTCTTTTCACACCATATTTTAAGAGATGAGGAAAGTGTTTAGTGAGCTTGAAATTTCATATTTTTTAGACCCAAATACAGCTTAGTTACTATGCTTGATAAGTTATAGTGGAATTCTATGGTATCGATATAGGAAATGATGATTAATTAAAATGTATATATAAAACCTACAAACAATTCTTTTTACATCCTCCACGTGAGAAATTTCATAAGGCCTAGCAACCTACTACAAACGAGTAACTAGAACAGTAGAAGAGATAATTGTTTGCTTTACTTTATAATTTATTTACTGTTCTGTGTTTTAAGAAAAATGAGTATATGAGCTCATTTGTAAATAGGAATAATGTATTTACATAATTAATGTATAATACTAGTAAAATACTACTCCACTAAAACACGGCCAAGACGGTCACTTTGTAAAGACTAAAGGTCAGTTGTATATTACTGGATATGGTACAGGAGTGCACGTGCGCCGAGCCACTGGAACTTGTGTTTTGTTAGCCGAGCACGGCTGGAAGGTCAGTATAATAAATTTAAGCTATTTAGGCAAATATTTGTGTTTTCTTTTTATAATTTGTAGTCATTCTGGAACGAAAGAAGCATAACATATGTTTTTCCAATTTATTTATTGAGGTTACGAAGTCGGTCATATCGAACCAGCCTGTACAGAAATACATTAGTTAAAATAATAAATAAATTACAGTTTTTTTATACAAAAAATTGATAATTATTTGGAGGTTATAGAGATTTCGTATGTGAAATTTGAAAATTTTCTAATGCATTAAAGTATTTTTAATCTTAAAATCAAAATTGCTTTGCATGTTGGATAGTCAACATTCTGAAAGAAAAAGGTTTACGAGAAAACCTTATAATATTCACCAGTAACTTGCAAAATTATGTAAAGATGTGCATACATTATGAAAAATCACAGTATAATTACTCTCATGGATACTTTGTTAAATCTTTCACTGGGTGTTTTCATTTTACTAGTATTGTTCCTGTTGTGCGAACAGGGAGACGGATATGCAATTCTGATAGCTCTTAACTGCACTGCTTCCAGTGATTTCTATAAGTTGTTAGACATGTTACATGTAATAGTATTTCAATATTCTGATACTGGTATGATGTACATTTTATACATTAATAAAAGGGTTTGGCATTACAACCTTTGGCATGGCCACCTATTTTCTTTAGTTTATCACTTGTATTGTTTTCTTCAGAATTTCACAAAAGTGAGTGTTCCATGTAAGTTTGTTGTTAAAGGTTATGCCTACAAATTTAATTGAATTCGTGAACTTGATTTGCATTTCATAAAGAATTAGTTTGACTTGGTTTATTTTTTCCTCTTTCCTTTAAGGATTTTGCAGAATACTATAGCTTGTGTCTTTAGTGGATTAAGTATTATGCACCCGGTGTTGAACCACTTAGTTATGTGGTCTAGTACACATTGAACTCTCTTGGCCCAATATAAGGGTCACATGACATACTCCACGTTGCAATGCAAAGGTTTCAGTGGGATCAGGGAAGTTGATATCATTTACAAATACTATGTAAAGTAAAGGGCTCAAAACAGAGACTTATGGAACTCCTGCCTGAAGTTAAAGGTTGTTTACAGGTTGTTATTGAGTCTAGCTTTAGCTGTTCTGCTTGTTAGAAAACAAGATATCCATCTTATAAGGGACATTGGTATCTTGTGTTGAGAGAGCTTATATCGTAGACCATTGTACCAAACACTGTCCAATGCTTCTTTGGCATAAAAAAGAGGCTATCATTGCATGATTTCCATCAAGGCCACTGTGGACAGCTTCTGTTAGTCTGATTAGATGGTCAATAGTTTGACTTTTTTTTTCTAGCTGCGTTTTGTATATCTGTTGATAATTTCTTTGATTCGAGATGATACAGTAACCTGGTTGTGATTATCTTTTCTAATAACTTGGATTGGAAGGGCTAAGCATTTACCTTTTCTGAAACCCCCTTTTTAGGTTTCTGACCAGCCACGGACAAGAAATATATGTTTTACTCTTCGACTTATTGTGTTCAAACTGTATTCAATGCTTTAATTTCAGTTGTGATTCTTTCATTAACTAGATATTCTTCTTGTTTAATTTGTCAGAATTCGTATTTGTAATGTTTATGTGTTCATTATCAACTCTATTTGTCTTCAACTATGTATAGTTGTGTATACGATCTAATTGTTATGAATTAAAGTTTATGTCTTGGCCCTTTTTGAATGGAATGCAAGGCCCTGTAGGTGTTGGACTGCAAGTGTCTGCTCTGTATCTCCTCTGCTGGGTGTATCAGCAAAATTATAGTGTGCTCGATGGGTTGGTTTGTGACCAGAAGCCGATAAGCAAACAACTGAACAAACCTTTCTGGTCTACATTCCATGGCTTTTCCATATCGCTTGTGGTGGCAAGTCAGAAATATCTATTCCCAGGCACCATAAGAACTACTTTTATTAAATCCAATATTGACATAAGGTCAATCTGTCAAGAGCAGGGTGAAGAGAAATCTACATTTCTGACCACCCTGGTTCAAACCAAAATACCTACCAAAAGTATCGCAACACACACACTGATCAAGCAGATAGATTATCCAGCACCTGACCAGTTAAAGTGTTTCCCACCACAACTAATTTTAGCCATTGGATTCTTAGATCCCCCACTACTCTGAAGGACCATAAGTCCAACAATGGCTGTTCAGTATCCGAGAAAAGTAGTAGTGATATCAATAAAAACGTCAGGATTGCCAAAATCATGAAATTTAGAGTATAGTCCACCCCTAATTCTATTATGGAGAGGTCAAAGAGGAACTCGTATTTCCGATCTCCCCTCGGTAGGCTTCCATGGTTTACCTCGAAAGATTTTATACCGAAATTACTGCCAAGAACAAATGAACAAACACACACTGACCAAAATTAAAATCAACAGTAATATCTCCTCAGCATTTATCCTACAAGAAAGAGGTCTCCAAGGATCTGTACTTAGCTCGTTGCTTTGTTATTTTCCAGAATTTAATCAAACTTCAGATTCTCAAAATTGCATATGGTGTCTCATTCTGGACCAGGCCCCGAGACTCTCTCCTAGCTACCAACAAATTATTGCTGATTCTGTCTGCCATCTTCTTTGTTCTTAGGTGTCCTCCTTCAATTGATCCATGATTTAACTTCATCTCTTGAGTCCTGTATCCTGTTTAACTTCCTTAGTATAACTGCCTTGATAGATCCAGTATAGAGCTCCTTTCTGATCCTCTATTCTATAAGTATCTTTCCCCTTTGTCTTGTGCTCGGTTTTCTCTCGAGCATTGCCCCAAAGTTTTTGCAATGAAAGTTCTTTCTTCTGTGCTCCTTTCAGTTCCTGCAAACTTACATTTGAGATGTCACCTTTTGACACTTGCAGAGACTTCATCAATATTCTTTTTGTCTAGTTCCTCCAAATTTCTACTACTTGGTATGTTTCCAATCGCCAAGTTGTATGTTGGTGCCTTCATACATATGGCCATAATATGACATATCCACCTATATTTTTGATATTAGAAACTTCTCACTGTCCCATCCATTAGCACATACAGATGTACTTTGCCTGTCCTCTGATCATCAGATACTAGACTGGTTCTCACTGTTTCACTACTGCACCCACTACTGTCTTGTAGAACCTTCACATTATTGTCCCCAACATATCCTTCATTTACTGACATGTTGTGATTTTGCATCACCTCTTGATGTTCGTCACATGCTCCAAGCACAACTGGCACTGTTAATCCATTTGTTAACTTGAGCCAACCATTAGTTATGGACAGATCAGGCATGGAATTGGAACTTTTCTCTTGTGGTGAATCTGACATGTTTTTTATACTGTTCCTTCTAGTGGCAGTCACTCTTTTCTTGTTTCTTACAGCACTATCTTTGTAAATAGCTTAAGCTGCTTTATGTTGAGATTTCTGCTGTTGCTTGTGGTAATGAGATTTCACCTCTTTGCAACGTGTCCTATTTTATAACAAAACATAGCCCCACTTCTCCCATTTGTCTATTTATCTCCTGTCACCTTTGGTAGACTCTTACTTTTGATCACTCATCATTGGTTCCAAATTTAACTGGATATTTTTGAACTTGCCAGTTATACTCCCTCCATGGGCTTCTATATACTGTTCTGCCAACTTAATCATCTCCTACATATCTTTTGATGCTCTCTCCTTTAGAAATAGTGACATGTCAGTTGAACACGTGATCATGAACTGTTCATGTACTAATAGGTCTGCCAGGACCTCAAAACTACTTTCACATTTGGCCATGTCAATCCATCTTGTGAGGTATTGCCGTAAACGTGCCACAACCTGAAATACAGTTTCTCCAGTATCAGGTTTGACTTCTTTGAACTTCCAACGAAAAGTTTCTTCTGTAAGTTCATAATGTTTCAGCAAGGCCACTTTTAATTTGTCATAGTCCATGGCATCATCTAACGCCATGCTTGCATATACTTATTGGCCTTTTCATGTAAGAAATGGGCTGAGACAGACTACCCAGTTGCCTTTGTTCCAGTTCTGACTTTAGGCGAATCTTTCTCATCTCTCCAGGAAAGTATACATGTCGTCTTTCTGTTTATCAAATTTGGGCAGCTTGGGTCGGCTGGCCCTGACTCTGTTGTCATTCTTGAGTCCTTCTTCCTTTGGATGAGTGAGCCTTGCAATCTCAATTTGCGCTCTTATTCTCTCTGTGTCTAGTCTCTCCCATCTTTGTTTGTCTTCTTTCTCAATTTGTGCTCTTATTCTCCCTGTTTCTAGTCGTCTCTTTCCCCTCTATCTTTTTCTCTTTCTCAGTTTGAGCTCTTATTCTTTCTATTTGCAATCTCTCCTCTCTCTCTCTTTCTCATTTTCTCATTTCAGTCAATAAACAAACATCATGCACTCCACTTTTTAAAAATAATATATCTATTTAAAACAAGTTAAATGTATATACAAAATTATTTAAACTATGAAGATCACAGTTGTATCTTAAACACTATATAGTTCCTTTCTTGTAAAAAGTCCACTTAGGCCATTTCAATAGCATTAGAATTCAGTTGACAAGCTGAACTCTTTTTCTCTATTTTTATCGAATAGTATACATTTATAATTCACTTACACTGTCGCGTGAGTTACGCAGTTGTATTCTGAAGTTCCAATAATCGTCTGCTTTTTGTACTTCAAATAATCATCTGCCTTTTCTCAAAGTCCACATGGGCGGGTTCAATTAGTTTAAAACACCCTATGATGAGACATTATTTTCCTCATTTCTTTCAAACTGTTAATCTCACTGTGACATATCAACCATTAGGCCATTCTCTTCCACAATGGTAAACTACGTTTTATAACTTTTCTCTGACCGAACTTCTTTTTCACGTGACTTTATTTCTATTCTCTTTCCACTCGTCTGGTCGCAGCTATTTATATGGGTATCACTTAGGCCTTTTAGAAATCTCCATTGCCTCAACATCAATGGATTGCAAACATAACATTCTCTAGCCTTGACATCAATGAATTACAAACACATTTTACAGATAAGTTCACCCAGACAACTGCAGTCAAGAAGCAATCACAGAAAATACCTGATCTTACAGAGAAGTTCACTCAGACCACACCAGCCAAGAAACACCCACAGAACACATATACAGCCCAGACCCAAACATCACTGACCATTAAGTCCAATGCCTCAACATCCATGGAGAGCTTTCAAACTTTTAGATGAGAGTCCCAGACATGTAACACCAAGAAAGATATAAGAATATAAAAAGACTAACAATCCGTCGACGACTTTGGTAGTTTTTCTATCATTAAAGCAGTCCCAGTCATCTTTTTCCCACATAACAGGAGCTTTGTCCCCATTTAACCCGAAGGTTTTGTTTCCACGCAACTCAGCCTACTCTCGCCCAGCCACCACCTCCATAAATGACATAGACTCCAACACCAATTATGACCAAGCATTTCCGAGAATATCTTCAACTTTCCATCCATCAAGTTTATTTTGAAAATGTTTCATGTATCCCATCAATCCTACTAATCCTTGTTTTTCTCCTCTTCTAGATTCTTCTGGGCAAGGTCAGGACATTTTTATTTGGCACCCTGACCATGAAAGTGGGTTTTCTTGGGGTACTCCCAATTCTCCTACAATAAAATGTTCCCATTCAACATTGGATCCTTTGATCACAGCCCTGAAAAGGACCATTCCACGAACTCTTCAAAGAATTAGAGTCAAAATTAATGTTAGACCTTAATTAATTATTTCATAAATATTTTGTGTTTGTTATAGTTTTCGTGCTATAACGTTTAAATTAGCGTATGTTCACGAAACTTGGCAGACGATCAGTATACATTCCAAGGCTTTCATACGCAAAATATCATATTTTTTATATTAAGTTTAAGGTTTGTTAAGCAATGTTTTTCTCGTGCCTTTTTTTCTTTTCGCGTGTTGCCTATCCAACATGCAAAGTGATTGTCATTCTAAGATTAAAAATACTTTTATGCATCAGAAAATTTTCAAAATTTCACATGCGAAATTTTTATAACTCCAAATAGCCATCAAATATTTCTTAACAAAGAACTTTATTTTATATGTTATTTTCATGAAGTGTCTAAACAATTACATCTTCAAGAAGTTAGACTATGTATAGATCTCTGTAGGTTATACTTGTAAAGCTATATTTAAACGACAAATATGTGAGTTTCAGGTCAAAAACAGAAAGTAGTAACTTAGAAGCAGAAAATAATTTCCTACTGTAGCATCAAAAATTGAGAATTTCGTGAATATAGATTTAGCATTATGTAATGTTATGTAAAATATAAGAATGTGTAAATTTGTTTTGTTGACTGTTAAGTTCAGTGACAAAATCCGTTCTTCATTGTCAGAGTTACTGTATAGTGGACATACAGATTGTTTTGGTTCCAAAGTTTATTCTGTAACGATAGTCAGTAAACCCAATGTTTCAGTATGTGTGATATTTTACCAGTCTTTACTTACATGTAGGAGAGTGGTATGTGAATGTCAAGATCTAATGTTCAGCACCACGGGGGACAATCAATTTAGTTATGGATTTCAAGTGTATGATACATTTTGTATAGTTTCTAAAGTAAAGAGAGTTTGATTACTTTGAGAATGCCCCTTATGTTTTTATGTTTCATTTATGGTGATTTATTATATATGACTAATAACGTGTTAGAACAAAGTATAAACCGCTGGTATTATGACGTTGGGCTGTAAGTCAGTGTAAATAGGTTGGATTTATACAATGTGAAAGACAATATATATATATATTATCGTAAGAAACAACAAATAAAATAATTTGTGAAGAACCTTTTTATTGTTATCACAGATATTTTACAGATTCTGTTTGTTCTTAAGATCTTCAAAGGTAAGATAGATGTAAATTATATTTGATAACTCTTGGATAAAGTCGTCTTTCTCTACAGTATCCCAGAAAATTTCATTGATAGAACCTGATAAATTTAACTGTTTTACCCTTTGATTAAATATACATTGAACAATAAATTCATTCACTCTTATCAATGCAGATTTTAAATATAGCTATACATATTCATGATGATTTAACATGTTTCAAGAATTATTACTTTGACTAAGATCGTCGATTTCACATGCTTCTTTCTTCAGTTCCTGTTGAATAGGGTACAATTGTTCAGCATAAGAAATGACTTAATCTGATTATTTAATTTCTTTTTATTATGAACTATAGCGTTTAAGTAAGTATCAAAATGAGAAACCTGTGCACATAAATTCTACTATTCTGAATTTGATAAAATAAATAGGACCTTATCAGATGTTATATCAATACCACAATAATCAAATCGATACATAAACAAAATAGAAGGGATATTATTAATACTCACAACACGAATTATATTATTACGTCCTTCTAGAAGGAATTTTTGTTCAGTTTTGCTCTATATAGCTACACTAATATTTGAGATCCACTGTTTCAATTCTCCCCATTCTGTTAAAAAAAAGTGATACCTTCCTTGGTTGGATATAGTTTTACTTTCCCAAAGTCCTTGAGCTGTCGAATATGAATATTCGAATAATTCTCATAAGTTGATAGAGTAATGTAACAGATGTTCCTAATAAGATAGGCATGAGATGAATCAGGTGCTATTTCACGTTGTATAATAGTAGAGGAACTTAACTGTAGTTTTTTTCTGTTTTACTGGGGTTTTTTTTTGCACTGCTGGATTTGATCTTTTTTATCATTTCATTAATGTCGGCAGCATTCCTTTTCTTTACAATGGACTAAAATATATTATAGTATATAATTGGTAAAGCACAGCAGCGTTATATATTAATATAATGGATATGTCTGAAAACAAACATTACTATGTCAAAGAAACACAGAACTTAAATTTATAAGCAAAGAAATATGTTTAACGATATACTTACATTTATAGGCTGGTTAATCATTCTTTCTTCCATGTAGTAGAACTGCATCAGTCTGATTATTAGTGGTGAATTTAGACCATTTGTTGTAGACTGATAATAAAAATTAGAATATGTCTGAACTTGTAACTGACTTAACAACACTAATCAGAAACAGTTAACTTTGTCACTATTGGAATACATGTGAATATAGTTCGTTGTATCGTATAATGAAATCGCGTATGATTCAAATGTTGATTATTTACTCTCTTTGTAAATTCAGTGGGATATAAAAAATTCTAGTTAAGGTATGATGAACATTAAAGCTATGTAGAAAATATATGATTGTGTAGAGTATGAACCATGTATTTGCAATATTAAATATAATGTAAATACATAGATAGCGAAAATGTATTACAAAAGTTTTTCTGACATACATAGTAAAGCCTTGAGTTATTCAAACGAAAGAGTTAACTGTTTTACCTAGCATTAAAGGTCAAAAAGTTTTCTAATCTTGACGTAAATAGCCTAAAACCAAAGTTTATCAAGCTGGTCAGTGGCTTTGATTAACAAACACGTGACTCATGTCGTTTAGCCTATATACAGTTTGTAAGAAACAAGACATAGAGGTAACAACAGTAATTGTTATTTACATAGATTCATTAAACACAACTGACTTATAAAACTAAACATGTAAAATTAGCATCACTTTCAGTTCAAATCGTCTGATATATAACAGAGAAATGTTGTGTCGAGAACTTTTTATTATTTAAATCAATAATAGTTTTACATATGATTAAATCCAGCCATTGATGATACGTTTAAACAATGAGCCCATTATCTTCTGTTTATAGAAACATTGTCTGTATGTGTGCGACCAAGTGACGACCTTTGCATTTCTTAACAGTCAAAGCTTAGCTACCTTGACACCAGTGGCCACACCGATTGTATGAGTGTGATATTTCCCCACAGTGTCTTAACGTTTGACAGATTCAATGTTTTATGAAATTTTAATAGAAAATGGATGGACAAACATTAAGCCATTCATTTATTATTTTTAGATGTAGCAAAATGAATTACTAGAGATATTAAATTATGAATGACATAAAGAGTAAAGAGTATTAGCAATCGATGTGTTCGAAGGAAAACGAAGTTTGATTATAAACAAAACTACGACACTTATGATATAC